>NC_135751.1:1640000-1822500 GCF_041903045.1 Epinephelus lanceolatus
GAGGGTGTGTGAGGTCATGCTATACTCCAGATGAAATTACACCTCTAGTTCTTCACATAGCAATTTTTTAATTCCTTCAATCTAGAAATGATGAATTTAGCTTATTGCTCCTTTAAGGTAGCTGCCCCTCTGGGTGAAGCAAGGACAAAAAAACACTCACCCCCATGACACAGAGCCATGTTACATCATTGGTAGAGGGGTTTTTAGGTGGTTTTAAACCCAACAGGCAACATGCATTGGTGGGAAGTTAGTGGGAGATTATGTCCTTATCTCAGAAGTGGTTGGTCTGCCCGCACTGCCTTCTTCAATCTACACCCTCCCAGGCCAAGCTTGTGAATGATTCTGTCTTTATGTCATGGGGGTCAGCAGGTAGACACAAGAAATTCTCATGTTTAAGACTCAAGATAGTTGTGTGTTTGCAGAGGTAGCCATGTGAAGGTTAAAAATACAGTGCATTGACAATAAGAGACTATATCCATTAAAGACCCCCTCTAGGCCTGGGATGATCAGCGATCAAATTGTATATTGGTGATTGGAGGGTTGCCAGGCGATTTGCTGGATATCAAGACGATTTTGGAAAAAAAACAAAAAAAAACAACCGTGCATTAAGAGATGTTTTTTGGGGAAATACATGACTGTCAGAGAAGCCCCGTTTACAAACAGGCCTACAATCCATCTCCTCTCCTCTCCTCTCCTCTCTCTCTTCTCAGTGGAGGGTGCCCTGTCAGCCTTGCGCTCACAGTGATAGGTCGCATCTCTTTGATCCAAAGTGACACAGCCCATTTGCTCATGCTTCCCGGTCGTTCAATAGAGTAATTGCAAATAAATATTGTTTTAATGTGTAACTATTGAAATGTTCACAAGGGCTTTCATAAAATCCTACAATGTTGCGGCACTGCCGCCTTTGCAGGTTAAAAGTTAATGACAGCGACTTGAAGTGAGGAGGAGCAACACGTCTCCGGCTGCGCAGCAGTACCTCCTCACAAGCTGGAGACGCTCACTTTTGCATGTGATGCAAAATATTAAAATAACGTCATTGTAACACAAAAAATCTAAAAATGCGGTGGTAGGCCTAGGCTATAGCCTATACCAACCCCCCCCTTGGCGATTTAATGGTGTATTGGCAATCTAGAGCAATGACAATCCACAATATGAAATTTAGAGGCAATCGCACAGCCCTAACCCCCTCTGGTCAAAAGTGTTTAATGCTTGTAGGTGATGTTGACCTGTGACTGTGCAGACTGGATGTGTATAGAATATTTTACATTTCTCTGCTGAAGGAGGAAAGTTTCTATGTGCTCACCTTAACTCAGAGTATAAGTTGACGTGCCAGCAGGATTTTATGACTTCACAACTAGTTTGGCGACGATCGTGAACCTGTATGCAACTTACACAAGTGAGATATGGATGTATACACTGAGAACGGGCATGTGTAGTGGTTAGAGCACTCGTCTTCCATGCAGAAGGTCCAGGGTTTGAATCCTGCTGGGGTCGACGTCAGTAAAGGCATGCGGTCGCAAGAGGTTCCCATCGCCGAATCAAACAGGATCAGATTCCTTAAGGAGGCTTCAGGACAAGACAGTAACTCTGGAATCTGAGCCAAGTCCTCAACGAGGGTGTGTCCCAAGCCTGTTGTAGATGGGAGGTGCCAGACGTAATTGCGGATTCATCACACTGAGAATGGACTTTTCAGTGACACATCCTGTAACAAAAGGGGCAGAAGGAATAGATGTAATCTTATGCCTGGTACACACTACACAATATCAGCCCGATTCTAGCCCGACGCGGCGACGTACGGTGTCGGCATGGATTGTGAACGACAATGATTGTTGTACACGATAATCCATCGTTTCATCTCGTTTAGTGTGTCATAGTTAACGACAACAGACGCCATGTCTGGGACGCCTCAGTCTAGCATGTTTTATTTTCTTTTTGTCGTTCATGACTGCTCCTGTCACAGCCGTCACTTTGACCAATAGGAACACAGAGCGATTTGCTGCCATGGACACAATATGTATGACAACAACACCCCAGCCTTTTTGATGTTTCCTCTAGGGATGTTACCACACAGAATAAAACGGGAAAAATTATGGTGTGAAACAGCAGAAGCACTTTATCAACCTGGTGAGTACTGCTATTAGTATCAAGCTAGCAAACAATGTTATCTTATTATATAATGACGAAAACTCTGAGTGTGTCTGTTCCACGTTTTTCGCCTCACTGACAACTCTAATTGGCAACTGGGTGGCGCTATAACAACAGAAAAATACATAAAAATGGCTAAAATGCGACTGATTGCTGTGGCTCCCCCTGTGGCCGAATGTTGAGCGTCTTTTTTTTTTTTTAATTTTTGGTATGACTAAGTCATGGTATGTAATGCTGCTGCAACAAGAGCTAGCTGCACCTTTCCCATGTGAACTACCAGCGCGCCCCACTTTTAAGTCAATACAACATATAAACACTTTAACTATCTGCCTTTCAACGTGCTACCTCAACTACTAATGTACAGTTTTAGCCCACTAACTATCCCACTATTGGCAATGGTACTACTGTACTTTCAATAAAGCAATCATACTATCAAATTCACAAAAACTCTGTCTGAATACATTGCTCTTCTTAACGGGTTCAGCTGACTATTTAATCTGCAATTTCCTATGACCTGTATCCCAAACACACACTATGTGAATCTGTACGTGGGCAACTGTGCACTCAGTGAGTATGGACTAGTTTCTTCATAATGGAGATGGACATAAAGTAAGAAAATTAAAAAATAGGGGTGGGGCTTTTACTAACCACAACTGCAGAGGCTACCAGCTTCATTTGAAACAGGCTACATTATAAACGGGCCGTTATTTATTATTCCCTCTGTATTTTTATATTTTTACTTTTTATCCGCTCCCGTTTGCCTTGATAAAGTTAATGCATCACACCATCATTTCAAACTCAACACTTCCTGTATCTGTTTCAAATTAAAAGCCCATTATAACTTCGGTTGAGAGAATCCCTTCATTTTCCAAATAGGCTTTTATTATGAAACATTTGTGGGAACTTGTGGAGGATTCAGTGACTTGTGTGTTTGCGTATGGTACTTCAAATGTAGCTCCTGGATCTCGTGGCGCTTTTTCACATTACTACAACATAGTGTTGTCACGATACCAAAATCTTTGTTTTGGTACCCATACCAGTATGAATTTCGATACTTTTCGATACATTTTACGGTACTTTTCCTAAGGAATAGTCCTTTTGGATACAAACCTTTAGAACAATAAATAGTAGGGGTGTAACGGTAACAAAAAAATCATGGTTCGGTAAGTACCTCGGTACGAACATCACAGTTTGGTAACTCAAATGTTCCACCACGTTTGTGTTGTCTCGTGTTGTCTCCCTTTTGTGATTCAGACTTTCTCTTGTCTTTTTTCACGTGCGCCAGCTACAAATGTTGATACAGGTGTTGTCATACACACCACTTGCGCAATCTGTGCTCCAATAGGAGCAAGAAAGGCATTTGTGTGCATAAATGAGTAAAATAAATTAACTAAATTAATGAATTGAATCAATTTCAAAGTACCGGTATTTTCCAAATGCAGTATAGTACCATTTGGAATACTCTAGTACCGCGGTACTATTTTAGTACCGGTATACCGTGCAACACTACTACTACTAACATGTCGGCTGGCATATGAACATGAACTGATGACCTCTGACTAAGTGACTTATTTTATGGGTATTTCATATTATATTCAATGCACAGAAAGATGGCGGCAAAGTCACAACAAAGTTGCAGCGCCTCTTGGCTTTGGATGTAGCATTCCTAATCGCATTGTATATTCTTTGTGCAATGACAATAAAGGCTTTCTATTTCTACTCTATTTCTATTTCTAACAATAACAGTACATGACATACACATAACATAAGAGTGATCTGGATGAATTTTGAGCAGATTATTTCCTGTGCATATTTCATCAGAAATAGGTTTTCCTGGTATTTTTAGGAACTATTTACATAATTCTGGTTGGACCATGTATTTTTTTTAACAGGCATACATACTTAATAGGCTTTTTTTTCTGACAAAGTCAGTGTTTTCTTCTCCCTGACGTTTGGCCATTATTCTGTTAGCCTTTTGGCTGTTGTAACTGTGTACTTTTCTTACGCAGGACGAGGCTGTTTAGCAGAAAGTGAGGGCTCTGTAAATGTAGTATGTTATCAGGTCGTCACTGTGCCCTTATCCTGTGAGATTTTTATTAATAAGTTTATATCTTTAATGATAATCTTAATGATAAAGACAAGTTTTCTGACACCCTTTAAAATGAAGAGGGCCTTGCCACCGTCTGTGAAGCTTATGCGCTCCCCTTGTGGGGGTCGGGACCCCCAGGTTGGGAACCAGTGTCATAAGGCGTGTATCAAGGGGACTTTGGCTGACTTGAGGCATCCATGTTTATTTGCACATATTAGTTGTATTGTAAATAAGACTTGGATTCTGATGTTGTTGGAAACTGGTAGTTATGGTAAGTTAAAAATGGCATGAAGTTAGTATTTCCAACAACAGTTCTGTGAGCTGTAGTTAGAATTAGAATCTTGTATTTGGCATTGTTGATAGACATTGTGGAGTGTGGATGCTCTAAACAGGTAAATGGACTATTAAATTCTAAGTCCAACAATGTGACTTGTCCCGTGAAAGACAGCAGACTTGTTGTAAATAAGGGCCTGTGTAAAAGTCAAACCTAATAACCATGTGTTCCTCAGCCTCGTGTATGGGAGCTCCAGGTCGTCCCACCCAGACTCAGAGCTGCTCCACAGGCAAACCTATGGCACCCCTCACCCCCTCCAGGGCTATGCAACCAACCACCACCCAGGAAGCTCCAGACAGGGTGGAGCATGGGGGGCTGCTGGACGCTCACTTGGTAAGGATTCACTGGATTGTTTATCTGTAGAAATTCTAATCTAGAAATACTGGATTTTTCCTTTTTACTGCACAGTCTTTATTAATATTGAACGTGTCGCATGTCCAAATTGCACCAATTTCAAAAAGGCACAACCTTGGCAATAAACCCGCCAAGTGTGAAGTGTGAAGTAGATTGGGTGAACAGTTCCCGAAATATTCAAAGGACACACTGAAGGACAGACAGAGATTTCTTGTCTTATAGTTAGATTAGATATTCATGAATTGATATGCTTGATAAGTTACAAAAAAGGTTTTAACTCAGTTAACCTGGTTTCTCTCTTGCTGTTTTTATTCTGAGACAAGCCATTGTCAAAATGGGCAGAATGTCTTGGAGATCTCTCATAGCTTTTCTCATTGATAACTTTAACTACCATTACATTCTCAGTATGGTAACATTGATAAACAATATGCAAGCTTGTACTTATTTAATTGATAGGTAATGTAATGTAATGTAATGTACCAAAACAACCATGGTGCAGTGCTACATCTTGTGTGTAGAGTGTGAGTGTTTGAGGTGCACCTCCTGTTTTGCTCATATATACTGAGTGCTGTGGTGCCATGTGCCAAACATTTGGTTACAGTGGAATATAAATTAAGGGTAGGGTGATTAATCACTTATCTCTCAACTACTTGGATAACTTATCTCATACCTATTACACAGCTGTGCAAATCACAGTGTTGCATGATTCACCAAATCAGAAGAGACATAAGTCGTCTGTCCAAATTGGAAAATCACACTGTCTGGATGGTGCAGAGAGGCAGGATGTAATGCATGGTTTCTCTGTATAAAACCTTTAGGCCCGTTTCCACTGAAGAAGTTCCTGGTACTATTTGGGGGGCAGGAACTAATACAGGAACGTCCTCTCGTTTGGCCCTCTCAACCGCCGTGTCTTCACTGAGAGAGCGGAGTACGAGGAGGGTTCCTGTAAAGTTACGGGCTCTGGATGTGACATAATCGTTGCGTGACCATTTACCGGGGCGACGTAGGGACGCCGTTAGCTGATAGCCCTTAGTGGTGTCTGTAATAACTCACTAAATGGCCCGTGAAAAAAAATATTTTTTCCAGCGGATGTCTTAGTTACAACATGATTGAGCTAACTGGAGTAGTTTCATGTTGTATCCGACAACGGGAGGCTTTTAACAGATGACGTCCTGATATTAGCCTGCTGTTAGCTGTCCCTGTCAGCTGCAGCCACTGATGCTTTCTAGACATCGTGATTTCCCATAACTGAATAAATACCACACATAGCAACACAAAACTGCTTTGCTAGCTCAATCATGTTGTAACTAAGATATCCGCTGGAAGGAATATTTTTTTCACGGGCGGAGGAAGCTATATGAACGAGCTAATCCTCGTCTGCTGAGTTTTAAAAATGCCGGCTATTTTGTTGCTTTCTGTTGTCGTCACATCCCTTCTTGAGTTTATCCAATCAGCACCAAGTAATCCCCAAGCTCCAGCCGGGAGTCTTTCGGGGCCGTTCTGAGTACCTACCCCGAGGCAGGGACTTGTTTAGCCCCTGTAAAAGTTCCGGAACTCTGTCCTTCGGGGGTGGTTCCTGCGGTGGAGACACGCACCAACGGCCCCGGCCCCGTAAAATTACCCCGAAGTTCCTGCGGTGGAAACGGGCCTTTTGTGCTCTGTGCTCAGCACAGTGCTCTACATGGTAATTGTGACTCTGTTGTATGCCTCTTGTCTCAATAAAAGTAGTGCAATAAAAACAGAAAGAAAAGTTTGAGAGAAAAAAGTTTTATTAATCGGTTTATGATATGATGGCATGATCTATGGTGTTATTTATATGAATTAAGTGAGATTTGTGGTTTGTTACCAGGCTTGTCAGGGCTGTTTGATGCCAGTCTCCACCATGCCAGCCCCTCTGGTCCTGACCCCTCCGTCATGAATCTGATTTCAGCTCTAGAATCGCGGGGTCCACAGCCACCACCATCTGCTTCTTCCCTCCTCTCTCAGTTTCGCACTCCCTCTTGGCAGACTGGTGAGTGTCAGGCTGTTAGGGTAATGCCATGGCATGATCACTGTGTAAAAAGGGCTTTAAGCTGAAATTTTGCTAATTTGTTAAATTTGAATAGAGACTTGCATTTACCAACGCTGTCCATGTAATATTGTGTCCTGTAGCAATGCACACACCGGCCCCAGCGGAGCTCTTTATTTCAGGGGCACTTCCTGGTTCCAGCTCCTTCCCCTCCTCCTCAGCCCTTTCTGCATACCAGCATCCTGGCTCCTTCTCTGGACGATCTTTCACTCCCTCACTATCCCTGCAGGACACGCCTACATTTAGCCCGACCTCCAACGGTTTGTTATCCCCTCATGATCCCCTGCTGCACATCAAAACACCTTCCCAGTCCAGCCTGGGCTTTGATCGCTTGCTGTCTTCCCAGAGTGCCACCTACAGGGGCTCCCAGGAGCCAACAGCCCCTCCTCAGACCCAAGCCCCTCCCACCTCCTCCAGTTGCCACCTGCCCCCTCCCCAGTTCAACCTTTTGTCCTCCCAGCTCCACAACCAGTCCTCCCAGCTGTATAACGCCTCTATGTTCTCTTCCACACCAGCTCTGCTGCCCACGGCCCCCCCTCCGCCCCAGCCTCCTCCAGAGAGGGCAGTTTCCCGGCAGGACAGTGTGATTAAGCATTATCAACGCTCATCCCCAGCGCAGTCCACAACACTGCCTCCGCAGCAATATGCCAGCTGTGGTGGGTCATCGAGCTACCAGCAGATACCCAGCCACCACCGGCATTCTGGACTGTCCTGCAGTCCCCTGGGGGAGCAGAGCCCATCCTCTGAGCCCAAGCCCTCACCTCGGTTGGAATCCAAGACATATCGACCTATCATCCAAACCCCCTACACATCCTCGTCCTCCAGCTCTTCAGCCCCCTCCTTATCTGGCACTAAGGGAGCCAAGAGTTCCAGCTCCAGTAGTGGCTACTCCTCTTCAGGCTCAGCGTCATCCTCTTCCCGCACCCCACACACTCCACCATCAGCCTCCTCCACCTCTTCCGCGTCCTCTTCTAGTTCCAAGACAAGCACTGGCTCCTTGCCTGCTCCCTCTCGTCAGCAGCCCCCACCTCAGTCAACACCGGCACCACCTGCTTTGCCAGTGGTGTCATCCAACCTTGTTCAACAGCCAGCACCCAAACAATGCCTCTCCACCTATGGCTCTTCACCTGTGGCCAAATCCAGCACAGGCCTACCAGACCAGACGCCTCCCCAGCAACATGTCCAGTCCTACTCTCCCAATCAGCCTCCATCTACACACATGGCTCAGTCTTATGGAGGCTTTAATTCACCTCATGCCCAGGACCTGAGCTCTGGAGCAGGGGGTACTGGAGGGAAGGCCTTCACTGGTATAGGCTCAGGAGGACGGTCGTTTTCTGCAGAAATAGGGTTTGGGGACTCAAGCTATGGCCAAACCCCCCTTAGAAGAGCAGGCAGTCCTTCCTTAGGATATGGGAATGCTGGAGGATCAACAGTAACTGGACCCGTATCAGGAGCTGCTGCGCTTGGCAGTGGAGTTGGATCTGCAGGATCAGGGAGTGGGCCTTCTAGTGTTGGTAATGGAGGCAGCAGCTCATACCACCTGCCTGAGTCTAGTCCCTCGCCCTCCATCAGTTCTAATATCAGTCGCCCTGGATTGCACTCTCCTGCGTCTGCTCGCCCTGCACAGTCCCCCGGAGGCTCAGGGGCCACCAAATACTTGTCCTCCATCCTGTCGCCTTCTTTTATGTCCTCACCCCAAGGTTTCCCCGATACACAGCAAGTGCAGAACCAGTCCTACCACTCAACACCGCCCAAGTCAAAAACAGAAACCAATATGCTGGGAGTTGAGCGATCCCAAGATGAGGAAGAGGATGATGACGTTTTCCTTATCCACCACTTACTACACGCCCAGAGTTCAACTCCTCATCCTTCCCAGCATCACCCACCTCCTCAGCAGCTACCCCAGCCGCTTCCACAAGCTAGGGATGGGGAAGGCAAAGGAGTGACCTATGACATGAACAAGATCTCAGAAGAGCGCTACCACCTTCAGAGTGTCATTCGTACCAATAACATCACCAGCAGTTCAGGTCCTGGAACGGCAATGGGTGACACAAGTGGCTTAAACAGTCAGTTGGAAATATCACAGAAGAAACAGCAACAGGCCAAATCGGAGTTGAGCATATCAAAGTCCACAGCTGGAGGGGTAGGAGGGGTCACTGACTCTCTTTCCCACTCTCATACTACCCACTCACATCAACAACAGCATGACTCCATGGGCTCTGTGGTCCATTATGGAAGGGGGGACCCCTACATACAGCACCCACACTCCCAACATTCCCATCACACCTCACATGTACCCTCACACTCTCAACAACACTCTCAGCATCCCCAAATCTCTCAGCACTCTCAACACACACCGCACTCTCAACATACTCAGCACAGCCATCCCCATTCCCACTCTCACAGCCACCCTCACATGGAGCTGAAGAAGCCTTCAGATGCAAATGACAATGCCTACTTGTGTAACACACCAGATGTGCAGCAGGCTCGGCAAAGCCAGGTTCCCCTCTCTCTAATAGATTCATCGCCAGACCCTCCCCAGCAATCTCACATGCTGCAGTCTGTCCTTTCTCACACCACCCACACTAAGATGGATCCTCAGCAAGCCCCTCCACAGCAGCAACAGCAGCAGCATCCTTTGAGCCAGCAGGCCATGATGGTTTCAGCCGGAGGAGCAGGGCCTGCCGGGGTGGAGTCCCATCCACAGAACCAGTCTGCACAGTTGCAACTCCAGCTTCAGACCCAAGGTATGGACAACCACTACAGCCTTGGAGCTCAGCAGAGAGATCAAAGCAGAACCAGTCAGAACTCAGTGTCTCCACTAGACATGCTGGACCAATCTCTTTCCCGAACAAACAGCAGAGGCAGTGGAGGAGCTCTGGACAGAACAGGGGTTGGTGTGACTGTTACAGGAGGGGAGGGAGGTGGTGGAGACAGACATAGACAGCAGCACAGACTTACACCCCACCACCATCCCCAACAGACAGCCTCAGATCTCCATGACTTCCTCTCTGAACCAGATTTAGGCTTGTCCGCCCCCTCACACCTACATCACCTCAACCAGCCTCAGGCCCATGCCCACCCCCATGCTCACCATCAGCAGCAAGCACACACTCACCATCAGCTGGCACACTCTCAGTTAGCTCACACACACTCCCACCGGATGGCAGCAAATATGGTAACTCCCCAACAACAGCAGCAGCCCCAACAAAGAGACCCTGAAACTCTGTCCCACTCCCAGTTAGACCAGCTCAAGCAGCACCAGTTTGACACAGTGAGCCCAGTGGGTAAAGTAGGACAGAATCAAGTTCAGCAGCAACAGCAGCGCTTTTCATCTCTGACTTCCATCTGCTTTCCTGACTCTCTGTTACATGATGAAGACCGCTCTTTCTTTCCTGAGATGGAGGACATGTTTTGCTCAGCAGATTACAAGTCGAGCTGTGCTGAGGATTCTGGGGCAGGACAGGCTGCTCAAGAAAGCCTTACCCAGGGCCATGGGCAGGGGCAAGACGGTATGGAGGCCTTAAAAACAGGAGAGGGCTATGACATGGTTGGTCATCACAGTGATCAAGGCTATGGACAGTATTGCCACAGCCTTCCAGGAACAGGAAATGGCAATCTACACTTAGACCTTGACTCTATGAAGACGCACGAGCTTCCCTCCACTGTGAATACTGACCAACTTGGCCTCATCCAATCCCAAACACCCACTATGGGGCTGAGTTCAGCAGTTCAAGGGGATGGCTCAGTCAGCAAGATGATGGGAGTGGTAGGAGTGGGTGAAAGTCCAAATACTCCTGGTCTGACCTCACCTATATTCTGTTCCTCTCGACCCAAGAAACTACTGAAGACAAGCTCATTTCACTTGCTCAAACAGCGGCGTGAGCCGCAACCTCAAACAAAGAAAAACTATGCGCAGGAGTATGAATTTGAGGACGACGAGGATAAAGCTGATGTTCCAGCTGATATTCGTTTAAACAGTCGACGCCTTCCTGACCTGCTCCCTGACTTGGTGTCTAGCTGTAGGAAGGCTGGGGGGGCATCAGGAGTAAGTGGGCTCAGTCCACTGATGGTTGACATCGACTTCTGCCATAATTCTGGCTACTCTTCCCTTGGACACCCTCCACAACTCCTTCCCCATGATGGCCCTAAAAAAAGAGGCCGGAAGCCAACTAAACCAAAACGTGAAGGCCCTCCTCGCCCACGAGGTAGACCACGCATACGCCCTCTTCCAGAGCCTCACTACTGCAAGGGTCTGATGGGATCAGTGGCAGGAGAAAGCAGGAGGGGCCGTGGACGGGGTCGAGGGCGTGGCCGGCGGGAGGAGGTTCTCGTTGAAATGCATCAAGATATGAACAAAGCACAAAGCCTCCCATATCATCATCAGCAGCAGCAGCATCGACAGCAACAGTTCAGCCATCAGCAGCATCTTCAACAGCATTCACATGAACATCACAGACAGCAGATTGACCACCACCAAACAACACAGCAGCAGCAACAACAGCATCACCTGCATCATCCACAGCAGCATGTTTCCTGTCCTCACCACCAACCACATAATCAACAGCAGCAACAGCTACAGCATCATCATCATCAACAACAGCAACCACCCCAACAGCCGCAGCAAGATCCAATCAGTCCTCTCAAGGTAAGAGTGGAAAGACCAGATTATCTGGACCTGAACTTCTTAAGAATCATAGAGTCATGTCAAAAATTTTGAATGGGCTAAAATGCTGCTTGCTTTGAATAGACCAGTTATCAAATTCCTGTCTGAGTAGAAGAATAAAAGCTCTGATGATAAATTAACTCAGCTCATGACACTAAGAAATGTAAAAAGAAAGAATCACATATGTTGTGTGTGTATGCAATTTATCTGGTAAACTTGACTTTTATTTCTATGGATGTAATTTTTTAAGGGTGAGTTTATAATATGAAGTTGTATATACATATTGTCACTTTAATAGGTAATAGTTGAAAGCTCAACCTAAATAGATTTAATACCCTTCCCCTAGGTAAAACTAAATCAAGTGGAGAAAAAGAATGACATGGGACTGTGCCAAAACTGGTTTGAGTATTTAAAGAAAAAAGCGTCTTAAGATTCAAGGAGATTTCGAGGGGTCTAGCAGTGAGGACTGCAAATTACAACCAGATGAAACTTCTTCCGGTTTGAAGTTCCTCAGTGTTCATTGTTCAGAAGGTTTTTACCATAGCAAAATTATCCAAAGAGGTCGCTTCCTCTCCAAAAAAACAAGCAGAACAGGTGATTAAAACCACTAAAAACACTGAATAAAGCACTTTCACGTTATAAATCAGTGTTCCTTCTAAGCTGTTTAGCCTGTTGCAGATGGACTGCTCACCCAGCACTATGTAGGCTAATCTTTTTTCTGGTCCAGATGTTCAGGAGGTTTTTACCTTAAGCCAGATGAACCACAGAGATCTCTTCCTCTTCAAGAAACTCTTCCTCTTCTACTTACACGAGTCCCAATCTGATACTTCTATTTTCTTGGAGAACACAGCTACACAGTGCACACTTCAAGTACATTGAAGTTATTAAAATCAATCCAAAATATATGCTTGACAACTGAAAAGTTCTGCAATGCATTAAGAAAAAAATCCCTGCATCCAAGCTGGTCATTATAGTTTATTATTTATTTATGTTTTACAAAATAAGTAAATATGTCTAAAATAACAAACCCTATCTTTAATCTTTTTGGCCTTGTTGCTGTGTTGAGGGAACGTTCCAGTGTTTGTTGCTTTGTTACCTGAGTTATCTGAATGAACGATATTTCATTCAGGTTTATTTTCACCGTTTTTACATCTTTTGCGTGAATTAGGCTACATTAATGAATTACTCTTATTGGCTTTTCGCTCCCATAGCTTTTGTTGCACTTGGCAGTGGTATGGTGAGTATGTTTTGTCGTCAGTTCTGCACCACTGTCTATCTCTCCTCTGTCCGTGGATAAACACCATGCACCATAAATGCACAAGTCTTTCACACTGAGCTGAAATGAAACAAGTGCTCATAATTTTGGTAAAAAGCATAAATAAAAAGTCTCATATTGCCTATAGACAAAGAGAGCGGTGGGAGACTAGGAGATGGCTGTACTCTGCGTGTTTCTGCATAAAAGCTTCATATGTAAAATCACCTGTTTGACAGCTGACATTAAACAAAGGTTCAGATCCTCCATATAACTCAATAAAACCAATCCCAATCAGTGAAAAAATGCCTTGATTGGCCCGATCCCAATCTCTGGGATCGGATCAGGACATCCCAAATTGTGATTTAAATCGTGAGAACACTGAATAAAGCACTTTCATGTTATAAACTGTGTTGTCTTCTACTATGCTTAAGCCTGTTGTAGATGGGCTGCTAGCCCAGAGCTATGTGCCACAGAAAAAAAAATGTTTGGTTGCAAATGTGTTAAAATCCATGTTAGTGAGCACCTCTCCTTTTCCAAGATAATCCATCCACCTGACAGGTGAATCATCACTACACAGGTGTACCTTGGGATGGTCACAATAAAAGGACACTGTGGAAAATGTGCAGTTTGGTCACACAATACAAGGCCTCAAATTTCACAAGTTTTGAGGGAGCATGTCATTGTCATGCTTATTGCAGGAATGTCCACCAGAGCTGCTGCCCGTGAATTTTATGTTAATTTCACGACCATAAGTCGTGTCCAATGTTGTTTCTCTGAATTTGGCAGTACATCCAACTCTGAGGGGTTTTAACAGAATCAGCATTATTGGCTTATGTTGTAGATATACTAGATAATCGAACAGTAATGTACTGTATATTTCATGCTAAAAGTCTAATTGTCTTCCCTCTGACCCTAACTCTTCCATCAAACCTGTCTGTCTCTCAGATCAAACTGCCTGTTCCCACTATGCCTCCGTCAGAATCCTTGTTGAGGACAGACTCGCTGTCCAGCACTGAGCCGGTTCTGTCTGATGGATCTGTGGGCTCGGCACCATCTCTGGGCCTGAGTCCTGGACCCAGTGCCGCCATGGACATCAACAGAAATGAGATGAATCAGACTCAAGACAAGACGATGAAGCATCAACAGAAGGCTATAGAGGTACAGTAAAGAACACATCATGAGGACCTTAAAGTAAAGCTTATGCTAAATGTTCCCCCTTTATCAGTTTCTATCTGATGAATGCTCAACGTGTTTTGGTGAAATCTACAATCTATGTGTCTTTGTGTATCTACATAAGAGTGACATGACACTGTCATTAATATGACATGACACGGTCATGAACCTGTCATGAACATTATGTACATGTGATAAACGTTTATGACTGCTGTCATTAAGTGTCATTCTGTTTTTGTCAGTGATATTTCCAGAAGTTGTCTTTGTCATGACAAGTTGACATTAAATTTGTTTGGGATGTCCTTATATTGACAACTTGACATTAACCAGGATGACACTACTTGTCATAACAACTTGACATTAACAAGAAATGCACCTCTTTTTGTGTCATTAAGATATCATTATGTCATAATGGTGTCATGACATCCAGTTTGTGTCGTATCCTGCCAGACCTCTATCTGACTGAGTGTTAGAATCGGTCTGTAACCTTGCACATCTAATTATGATAATCATTATCTCAACTTGTCATAAACACAAAAAGAGGTGCATTTTTTTGTTAATGTCAAGTTGTTATGACAAAGACATCTTCTGGTATTGTCATCCTGGTTAATGTCAACTTGTCATAATAAGGACATCCCAAACAAATTTAATGTCAACTTGTCATGACAAGGACAACTTCTGGTAATATCACTTTAATTAATGTCAAGTTGTCATAATCAAGACAACCCAAACAATATCAACTTGTCATTACAAAAACCGAATGACACTTAATGACAGCAGTCATAAACGTTTATGACATGTACATAATGTTTATGACAAGTTCATGACAGTGTCATGTCATAGTTATGACAGTGTTATGTCATCCTTATGTAGATACCTTCAAGTAAAGTGTTATCGTATTTTATGTAATAATAATAATAATAATTAAATAGTTCAGTGCTGTAAGGATGGTTTTTGTTTTGTTTTGGTATTTTTTTTGCAGAATTTAACAAGGTAACAATATGTATGAATTGCTGTTCTGTAACAGATTGTCAGTCAAAATTTTTATTGTTATTGTCTTGGACCTTAGATTTCCAACTCAAGACAAACTGATATACAGTTCAGTCACAAGTATTTGAACAGTTAGTGTTAGAACAATGCGGTGGTATAGTGGCCTTTAATATAGTGCAGACAAAGCAACCAAGGAGTTCTTAAAGGCCATTAAATTGTTTTTAACTGGCCAAGTAAAGTGAGATTTTAGCACTCTTATAAGTTTAGTGTAAGCTACACTGTGTGACATGGATCTAATAAACTTGGGAACAACATCAAGTTTGATGTATGCAGACTGTGAGATGACAGCACCTACTGAATGGCAGGCTACAACGTACGATGCAATAGCTTCCCATACTGAGTGTGCAAGGATGCTGCAGAGGTTATTACTTCTCCAACTGTGAAGCACAACTTAGAGGGTCATATAATTAAATAGAGGACTCAAAATGAGCACGCACATCCAAAAATGATAAATGCTGGGTGCTGGACAGAACAACAAATACAATTAAAGCTGAAAGCAGCTATGATGGGGCCCTCGCTCTCCTGCGCCACTGCGGGGGGCCAGCAGCACGCATCACTGAAGCGGTTATGTGAAAACTCAGAGTAAGTTAACCCTGACGTGGTGTGACGTTTCATGTTCCTATACCCAAAAAACCCCTATGGGAAGGGTTTTTTGAAAATTTCAGGGGGGTGCTATAGAGGCATTTTGTCCCCCCCATGGGTGATGCCCCTATCAGATGCAAGAGCTCGTGATTCTTGACCTGTGTATCAATTTTCATGAGTATATGAGGTCGCTGAAGCCATCAAAAAGCCAAACATATTTGGTGGCGAGGGAGGCACCATAGCGGCCACGCCCCTTGACATAGAGAAAAGCTTTTAATAAATTTTGATCAGCATGGTCTCTGGATGATCTGTAAAAAATCTGAAGTCGATTGGATGAAATCCCTAGGACTAGTTCGTTAAAATACAACATGTGGAAATCACGCCAAAATGACAAGTCAAAATCAAAATGGCCAACTTCCTGTTTGGAGTAGACCATTGGTGCCAGAGACTTTTATGTGCGGCTGGCCAACATACACATGTGTACCAATTTTCATGTTCCAACTCCAAAAAAAACCCCTATGGGGAGGGGTTTTTGAAAATTTCAAAGGGGCACTATAGAGGCATTTTGTCCCCCCCCATGGGCGACGCCCCTATCAGATGCAAGAGCTCGCCATTCTTGACCTGTGTGTCAATTTTCATGAGGATATGAGGTCATTGAAGCCATCAAAATGCCAAACGTATTTGGTGGCGAGGGAGGCGCCATAGCGGCCACGCCCCTTGACATAGAGAAAAGCTTTTCCACAATAAAGCGTCATCATCGTCTTATGCCTTTTTTGACCAAGTTTGAGGTGGATCTGGTCAATTGTATAGGAGATGTACATTAAAGTCTAAAACATGACATTTCTCGTTGCCAGTAGGGGGCGCTATGTTTATCTCTAATTATTGACATGTAGATGTGTTCAGGGTGGGACTGTCATCAATCCTGTGAAGTTTGGGCAAGATTGGACCATGTATGCTGGAGTTATAAACTACTTCCTGTTTAGTGGCGAGACCCCTAAATTTGACGACATCCCACGGTCACACGCATCGACGAAAACTCAAGCTTTTGATAACTTTTCATCTTCAAGGTCTTGGGGTGGGACAGACCAAGGTTTGAAGTCGATCAGATGAAATCTCTAGGACTAGTTCGTTCATTTAGGTCCCCTGGAAATGGCTAAAAATGCACCAAAATTGCACAGGAAATTCAAAATGGCCGACTTCCTGTTGGGCTTAGAACATGCCTCCAAGAGGCTTTTTTGTACGTCTCTGAACGTTACATAAGCCTGCCGCGTTTCATACATGTAGGTTAAACTGGCTTCAGGGGCTGTTTCCTCAAACTTTTGTAGGGGGCGCTACTGAGTCATTTTTTGGAACCCACGCACGAGACCCTTAAAATATCAAATTTTTCACCAGTTCTGAGATGTGTGCAAAGTTTCATGCGTTTTCAGGTATGTTAAGCCTCCCAAAAAGGCAATTCATTTGGAGGAAGAATAAGAATAATAATAATTAAAGCTGCAAGCAGCGATGAACGGGCCCTCGCACCTTCACGCAACTCGGGGGGGCCGGCAGGATGTCTTCTGATGTGTCAATTCATTTCTGTCAAAGTTAGACATCGCATGCAGGAGTGACTTGGCATATCCCTGATACAGTGCTGGAATGACATATTTCACATTTTGTATCACTTCCTCTTTCCACTAGAGGGAGTTGGAGAGCGCAGTAATTATACATCATGTTTTTATACATACATACGCATTTTGTCCCCTCCATGGGCGAAGCCCCTATCAGATGTAAGAGCTCTCCATTCTTGACCTGTGTATCAATTTCATGAGGATATTAGGTCGTTAAAGCCATCAAGAAGCCAAACATATTTGTTGGCGGCGTCATAGCGGCTACATTCATAATTATGACTTTTTATCTCACAATTTTGATTAGGAATGGCGATTTTTTTTTTTCATTACTGGCGAAAATGGCCTCCGGTAAAAAACGGTTGGAGCGATCAAACATTTTCCGGACCGTTTCCACAGGCGTGTTGGGATCAAAGTCCAGCACAAATAGCCATTGTTTCATCCTGTCCGTATTTTTGGTTGGTAGCTACTACATGAAACTTCACTCGCTCCATGTCTTTGGCTTGTTACCGCAACCTTTTACAATACATGTGTAAACCATGATTTACAACAACACTCTGTAAACTTTTCTCAAACTTTCTGGTGCGTCCAGCTGACGATACCGCAAATTCAAGGCTGCAAGCAATAACTATGGCACTGTCTCAGGTACGCACTGTGTCACTCTGCCCAGTGGTTTACTCAAGAAAGTAGTGCCGAGTATTTGCTTCATGTTTCGTAATGTTACTTAATTATACATTATTATTTCATAGCGTGGGGAATGCGCAAGCCATGTGTTTTCCACTAGAGCATTTTGGAGTCATTTGATGGTGTATTTGATTAGTTTTGAGGGAGAGAGGGGGCTTTACCATTCACCTCCATTTTGTGCGCTGAGCAGTAGGCAGCTCTGTCCCACCGATCTCAAAACAGCAGGAACTGACAATTAAAGGGAATGTACCTACTCATGACTATAGGGATTATGGCAATAGGCGAATTTGCCAAAATGTCAAACTATCCCTTTATATGTAACATCACTTTCTTTTCATATTAGCCTTTGAGAAAGTCATTAAATGTTCAATGTTTTTAATAATTGGGTGAAAATTAAATTTAAAAACAGACCCATGATTGCTCCTCAATTTGGTTTTATTCATATTCCACATATTAAACAAAGTAAAAGTTTACTCAGTCGCTATTTCAGCTTGAGTAGCTTTTACCACCAACAGATGCTGATTACCACACGACTAGTCTCCTAACATCCTGCTGAATAGATGAACATGTGGAAAAAAGCACAGGTGGTGGTCATTTCCACCTCCACCTCCACCACGTCAAACAAAAGGCAGAGAAACTGGTCCTGAGTCAGGTCACTGGATGACCAGAGCCTCAGGTCATCACTCACCCCCAGGTCCCCAGAGCCTACATTAGAGGCTATTAATGTTACCCTTAATGTTGCAGAAAATTAGAAAGACAGACATGGAAAGGGAGTTGTTGACGAAACTAAAAAAATAAATGACTACTGATTGTTGTTTTTGTATCTGCAGAGTTCGTTAAATTACAAGGTGTGGAAATCACAAAATCGCCGCCAAAATGAAAAGTTTGAATCAAAATGGCCGACTTCCTGTTTGAAGTAGAGCATTGGCGACAGAGAATTTTTTGTGTGTCTGGGCAACTGTACACATTTTCACCTTCCGACTCCAAAAAACCCCCTATGGGGAGGGTTTTTTGAAAATTTCAAGGGCGCTATGGAGGCATTTTGTGCCCCGCATGGGCGACGCCCCTATCAGATGCAAGAGCTCGCCATTCTTGACCTGTGTATCAATTTTCATGAGGAGATGAGGTCACTGAAGCCATCAAAAAGCCAAACGTATTTGATGGTGAGGGCGGCGCCATAGCGGCCACGCCCCTTGACATAGAGAAAAGCTTTTAATAACTTTTGATCAGCATGGTCTCAGGGTCATCTGTACCAAATCTGAAGTTGATTGGACAAAATATGTAGGAGGAGTTCGCCAAAATACAAGGTGTCGAAATCACAAAATCGCCACCAAAATCAAAAGTTTAAATCAAAATGGCCGACTTCCTGTTTGGAGTAGACCATTGGTGCCAGAGACTTTTATGTGCGTCTGGACAACATACACATGTGTACCAATTTTCATGTTCCAACTCCAAAAAAAACCCCATGGGGAGGGGTTTTTGAAAATTTGAAGGGGGCGCTATAGACGCATTTTGTCCCCCCCATGGCTGACGCCCCTATCAGATGTAAGAGCTCACCATTCTTGACCTGTGTATCAATTTTCATGAGGATATGAGGTCATTGAAGCCATCAAAATGCCAAACGTATTTAGTGGCGAGGGATCGATAGCAGCCACGCCGCCACACAGATGCCATTAAATGTAGCTTCACAGCATTCATAAAGTAGCTTCACCAACTTGTTCTGCATGCATTAGAAGTGGAATGAAGTTGATGGGGTCAAGTTTGTGGCATCAGTATATGTTAAAGTAAAAACTGGTCACTTCCTGTTACCACCAGGGGGCACTGTGAGTAAGGTAGGATATTAACATATTGGGGCATTCGGGGTGGAGCCATTATGATGTCCAGCAAGTATGAAGCTGCTACGATCAAGTATGTGGGCGTAACAGCCGTTCAAAATTCGATGGTGAGAAAATGAAACGTCGCCAAAATTTGTCACGCCCTAGCAGCCACGCCTTTTGACCTACAGACATGCAAAGCATAACTTTTGATCAGCATGGTCTATGGATGATCTGTAGCCAATTTGAAGTCGATCGGGCAAAAGCCCTAGGACAAGTTCGTTCAAATGTAAGTTGTGGAAATCACCGTAATGAAAAAATTCAAAACAAAATGGCCGACTTCCTGTTGGGATTTTACCATGAGGTTAAGAGACTTTTTTGTGCGTCTGGGTATGATACATGTGTGTACCAAATTTCGTTTGCCTACGACAAACTAACCCCAGTGGGGAGGGTAAAATTTGTAGGGGGCGCTATTTCAGCATTTTGCGCCGACCATGTGCAACCGCCCAAAAATATCGAATTTTGGATGTGGCCGGACAAATGTGGAAAGTTAGAAGCATTTTGAAATTTGGGAAAGGGGCGAAATTGGGACACGAAATGTCGGAATAATAATTATAATAATAAACAGCACGATTTCCATAGGGTCCTCCGCGGACGACTTCGTCGTCGCTCGTGCCTTAATAAACAGCGCGATTTCAATAGGGTCCTCCGCGGACGACTTCGTCATTGCTCGGGCCCTAATAATAATAATAATGATAAACAATGCAATTTCAATAGGGTCCTCCGCGGACAACTTCGTTGTCACTCGGGCCCTAATAATAAACAGCGCGATTTCAATAGGGTTCTCGGACGACTTCGTCGTCGCTCGGGCCCTAATAATAATTAAAGCTGAAAGCAGCGATGAACGGGCCCTCACACCTTCATGCAACTCGGGGGGGAGGGGCGGGGGGGCTGGCAGGACTCCTTCTGACGCGTCAGTTCATTTCTGTCAAAGTTAGATATCGCATGCAGGAGTGACTCTGCATATCCTTGATACAGTGCTGGAATGACATATTTCACATTTTGTATCACTTCCTCTTTCCACTAGAGGGAGTTAGAGAGCGCACTAATTATACATCATGTTTTTGTACATCAAATATACACCACAGCATTTAACTTTCAGATAAATCAAAAGATAAGTGTTTGAGACCTACTTCCTGTCACCACTAGGTGGGTCTATGAGTATCAGGCAATATGGTAATGAAAATTTGTTCAGGGCGGGACTAATATGAATCATGTGAAGTTTGGTGGAGACAGGACCATTTTTGCCAAAGCTACAGCAGTTTCGTTTTTCATGGCGAGACCTCAAGATTCAACGCTCGGCAATGGGCGCGCCATTCAACATTGGGCAAATCCTGTGATAACTTTTGGTCACAATATAGTCAGACCAAAGTCAGCTGAAAGCCAACAAGATTTCCTACATTTCTATGTATATATTGTCTATGTGAAGTAAAAGATGTGGGATCCAAATCAAGCTGAAAGAATTTTCTCTCCAGTTTTTCTAGTTGTTCTCCACTGTAGCAATGATGTCACGCACTCTAGCTCACGCAATACACACCCATTATAAAACCAGAAGACAAGCTAAAAATCCTTAAAAGTAAAACTGTGATGATTTCAAAACCATAAAAGATTTTAAAAAGCTGAATACATGCCCAATAGTTCAAGGTCTTCTGATTCTTTAACACATGGTGTCTGTAGCTCAAAGTATGACACATCTGCCTTTCAGATGTGAAACTAAAGCTCTTATATCAAAGCCACCAGACTCCACTGACAAACAGTCCTTTTACTCAGCAAAACACGTGTTACAGCTGCCTCAATCATTTAATACGGGTATGTCCAATTCCAGCCTAGGACCGATTTGAAACGGCCCCCGGCTTCTTGTTAGAAATACACAACATGCGGCTCACCACACAACAGTGGTTAATCAAGCAAGAATACTTAACATTTTTTCAGTTCACCACACATTGGCAGGGCATCATACAGTTTTTAGCCTTGCACCAAGTAGGAACGACATAGATGAAACTAATGTGTTTTCAAAAACAGACAGCAAACAAGCAAATGGACATGGACTAGTGTTAAGTCGTAAGGGCTTCCACTTTGAGGAGAGGTGGAAAGTTGAACACTTTATTCACTGAAAGATGAAACAGTTTTTTTTGTATGGGATTTTTTTTTTTTAAATAACATGTATAATGCAGGTAACAAAAAGGTTCTGACACTCCTGACCCCTTAGTATGTAAAGTTAAGAGATTAAATATTCTAAAAATAGCATACACTTAAAATGATATTTATGCTTTAGGTGGCTAAAATACATTTTGTTGTGGCCCCCGTCCACAGCAGTACATAGTTTAGCTTCTGTGCTGGTAGATTATATTTTTCAAAGATAATAGCAAAGCAACACAGTACATGAAATAAGCACAGCAGAAACGTCAGATAGGTCTGACCACCATGTTTAACTATATATATCTTTAAATGTTACAGATACAGCTGAAAATGACAACAGAAAGCATTTTATTTTTGAAAAATCGATTTTTTAATGCGACTATTACTATTCGCCGTCTTATCCCCCCCCCCCCCCCCCCCTTATTTGACATGCAATTCAGCTCCTAAACGCAAGAGGGCAGTATAGGATTGCTACAGCGGTGTGAGATGGGCTACCAACTAGTTTGATGCTCTTCTACAAACAGGAGAAACATGCAGAGACTACTACAGTCATCAAAAAGTCTCTGTGAGGCAAAGCTTGCGTATCACAAGTCTACAACAAGTATGCACAGTAATTTGAGAGCGAGGCACACAGGAGGCGGCGAGGGACCATAACGCCAGGGCCACACCGCCCTCAAAGCGCCGAGAAGCGAGGCCAGTTTCCTTTCGGTGCCCATGTTAACCGATTGTGTCATCCACACCGGCTTCGCCGCGCCGCATAGCTCTATGGCTGGCTCGCGCTCTGCAATGATCGTTTCGCTGTCTGGTCAGTTTTCTGCGCGAGCCGCGAGCCGCGAGCGAATGTGTCAAGCCGGGTGACAGAGACAACAGCTGGGAGCAGAACCGCTTGTCGACTGGCGTGGAGGAATGCCCAATGTGAACGGATGTGCTCCGGCTCGGGCGAGAATGTCGGTGCGCCTCGCTTCGCAGCACTTCCGCGGGCGGTGTGGCGCTGGCGTAATGATGAATGGATCTCTGTGTGCGTGGCTCGGGAGGGGGGGCGATTATTCGAAAAATTGTCGAATAGTTGCCATGATTTTCGAATAGTGTTTTTGCTTGTGCTGCCCATCCCTAAAGATTGCTGATTTGACCTCACTCTGCAGCTCAAAACAACAACAGTGACTGTTGTTAGGGCGACATCATGGTGACATGGTTTATATAGGTACTTTTTACAGTTTCCAAATTGAGAACACTACAATAGAATAAAGCTCATTCAGGTAAAAAAGAAAACAAGCATTCTGTGGGTCCATAAAATCAGTATCCCATTCATTGTCTAAGGAGCAGACTTTATAACCTATGACATCAGAAGTTTGAGACTTACATCTCTGGTTTCTGGCTTTGATAGAGAGTAGCTCATGTTCACTAATGTTGATTGAATTTTCTTAGACCATGGAAATAATATATTGAATTCTTCATTTAGGTGGTGCTCCCCTTTAAACTTTAAGATAGACAAAATGACTACAGTATCTATGCTGTCAGTACTAGAGCCTAACTGCTACTGGATTTTTGGGGCAGATGCCGATACAAATATTAGATACAATACAAATATTATTCCTTATCCGTTGTGAGGGTTCAAAGGACAGAGGGATGTCATAGGCTGTAAAGGCAAATTGTGATTTGTGATATTGGACTTTATAAATAAAATTGAATTGAAATTGAATTGAATATGTAATGGAGGCAGGAAATTTTTCAGTTTCACAATAAACTTCACTGTCATAAACAACATAATTGCACTTCATCAAGGATTTAATATTTATAAATTATCCCAAGCATCTCTTTCTGCATTACATTCTGGAAAAAAAAAGAAACCATATCGGTGCATATCAGATAACATACACACCAGTATCTATATATAAGTATCGGCTGATTTTATCAGCCTACCAATATGTCAGTTGGGCTCTAGTTCGAAATAAGCGAAATGCATCATTTCTAGATTGAAGGATTGAAAAAATCGCTATGTGAAGAACTAGAAGTGTAATTTGATCTGGAGTATAGCATGACCTCACACACCCTCTCTCTGTGTTGATTTCCAGCCCCTTGTTTACAAGCTGGTCTGGCTGCGTGTTCATGTACGTTCATGTCAATCCCTGACCCCCCACCCCCTCTCGGAGCCCTTGGCCCTCCCTCCCTATAAAAGGCTACAGCCAGTGAGCAATGGCAGCGCATATTTTCGAAGTGAAATGGTGGAGTCAAATGTCTGTTTTAATTAGTGTTACAGTAACGTTAGGCACATGCCGCTATGTCGATTCAATTAAATTTAATGTTACAATCGTAGCATGGGTTAATGTCCGGAGCTTGAGTTATTAGCGGCTCGGTCCCAGCAATGGGTCAGTGTTAGGTAAGTAGCCTGGCAGCCCAGCTAACATTTGCATTTAGCATTGTAAAATGTAGCCCGGCGGGCAGCCTGGCGGGCTGTGTTTAGCTATTCCCCTGCCTAATTTAATGATAATGGTACCTGTAATAAATGTATTTGCTGAGATGGAGGCGAGGCTCAGTGACCAGAAGAGCTGGCAGAAGCGCTCCATAGCTGTAAGTTACTCCAGTAGCCGTAGTAGCTCTAGTGCTAACTCCGGGAGCTATTGCTAACGTTCCTACTCTTCTGCGTGAGCCGGAGCCGTGAGCCCGTGAGCCGCCACGGAGAAGAGTAGAAACGTTAGCGTGGCAGCCAACTAGAGCTAACGCTACCAGGAAAGCAGGGAAATAGCTAAACACAGCAGAGACCGAGAGTGAGTGAAAGACATTGCTAACTGCTAAAGTAAGCCAAACTAAGTTGGCTGTTTAGGTTTTATTTCCTCGCCCCTGTGGCGAGTGAATCTGCCTGTAGTGAAACCGGGGCTAACCGGTGCTTCCTCCTCAGGCTCCACTTCACTCAGCTGCCAGCACAGCCAGTTAGTCTCCACTAGCTTCCCAGCTAGCCCCGGCTCTCCGTTTGGATCCAACTGGAGCACCGAGCCCTGGTTTGTTATTCAGGTTAATGTGGGAAGAGGCAGTGGGTTTATCGGGCAGCTGAGTGAAGCTGAGTGAAGTGGAGCCTGCGGAAGAAACACCCGGACCGTCTGGATGTAATAGTCCGTGGAGATGCTGCGGTGCTCGGCTGCACAGAGAGAGCGGAGGTAGAGGGAGGTGTGGCTCATGACACACTTTGTTTTGGTCTACAGGCAGTGCACAACAGCAAACCTAGCCAACCTGATCTCACAGAAATACGTGAAATGACCACGACCTCTTAACACCGCATTCCGTGGTGGCAGCACGTAATGGGTTGAAATTACGTGCTGCCACCACGAAAACAATGCCAGTGTAAAGTCAATTAGGGTCCTCTCCCGTGGTGGACACACGGATTCCCTGATTCAATCACGTCACGTCAACCTCGTTTTCCTCAATGATATCTTTAACATTCCTGTATACACACAAAAACGCGGAAGTGTTCTTGATATTAAAACGGCAAATACATTCCCCTGTTATAATTTCCCACCAATAATAATAATAATGATAATAACGTGATAGTTCGGCTGTTCTAGATATTTGTTATAGCCTATTCAAATATTCAATCACAAAAACGCCGTTTCTAGAGAACTTGCTAAAATATCTGAAATGAACCATCATGCCTACTTTTTCTTAACATATTTCATCTAGGTGCAGTGTCATTACTAGTTCAACTTTACTAGACATTTGATATACTCGGTAGATGTATCTTTTTACGACCCTGTTTTACAACAAGCCGCAAAAAACCTACCGTCCCAAAAACGCCGTTTTTAGAGTACTATCTAAAATAACTACGATTAGCCAATATCCTTGCTTTTTTTCTTAACATAGTCCATCTAGGTGCAGTGTAATAACTACTTCGGCTTTACTAGATATTAGATTTATTCAGTAGATCTAGCGTTTTACAACCTTATTTTACATGCCGCAAACGAACCTACTGTCCCAAAAACGCCGTTTCTAGTGTATTAGCTAAAATATCGAAAATTAGCGGACATCTTTACTTTTTCTTACCATAGTTCATCTAGGTGGAGTGTAATAACTAGTTCGGCTTTACTTGATATTAGATATATTCAGTAGATATATCTTTTTACAACCCTACTTAGAGCCCTACTTTGCAAATCAGAAGAACTACAACTATGTTGCTGATATGTATCAAACTGCATGGCGCGGTCCCAGGGAATTGTAGTTTGTTTGTTTTTCCCAGATTTGGAAGTTGTAAATATTGAATTGAGAGTACACTGTGGACTTTAAGGGGATGGTAAACACATTTGTGAAATCAGATTTTAAATATCTAATTTCTAAATGGGTGAAAATTAATTTTATCCATATTTTATCCATATCTGACAGCACCCACAGTTGTTGACTACACTCACATGATAGCTGAGGTCAAGAGCTCTCTATAACAGTTGGTCCCATGTCTGTACCCCCTTTCGTTGCTGAGTTATAAGCCCTCAAACATGCACTGAGGTCAAGGTTCAAAGGTCAGTGGCTGAAAGCAGGAGCCATGTAGAATCTTCATACTGACATATGTTACTCTCCAGGTTGAGACCTTTCAAATGATGTATTTGGTTTAGCTCTACGACGAAGTTTAGATTTTTTCATTTTTTGGACACAAGCCATGCCAGATGTAGTTTCAGAGAGCACTTTGAAGGCCCCGTGTATAAAATGAGTTTTGTTTCTTTCTTTGCTTGTTTTTATCTTTTTTACTGTAGATAGTTACTAAAATGAGTCATCCTCAGACAATACAATACTACTAAAAAGTAAAACCAATAATAACAATAATGAAATAAGCAAAAATAATATTAAAATCATATTGAAATGTTAAAATCTATTTACAGAGTGGAATGGTAGCCTAACAGATAACTTAGATAATATTTATTATTGTTTAGACACTTTATTATTGCTTAGATACTATTTAGCCTTTTATTGTATTTACTTTTAGCATGTTCTACTTTTGAGTAATTTCCGAGAAGTTATGATAAAAATTAAAATAATAAAAAATTACAGACTATAGGAGACAACCTCTTCAATGTCTCACGTCAATTAATTAACACGATTTGTCGGCTTTTTATAATGCCTTTTTTTTTTTTTTTTTTTTTGCTACTGTCTCCAGTTGAGAGTGGTGATTTGCTAAATACATTCTACAATAATAATTAGATTAACATTTGGTCTATAATATTGTTGGCTATATTATGCATTTTAATTAAAAAAAAAACAGAAGAATAAAAGAAATAAACACCGAAATAATTACTTGTTTTTTATTGATACTCCTCTCTGACACACACACACACACACACACACACACACACACACACATTGAACACGCGATTGAATGAATGAATGAATGAATGAATGAACATTGGAAGTGGTTCAGCCGCAGTCCTGCCGACTGGCTCACATTGAGATTACATTTGTTTTTTATTACTAACAAAATGTTTTATATTGACCGTATGAATGGTTTCGTTTTCAAATAAATATTTGGAAACGAAAATATGCTTTGGTGTACTTTTACAGAGTTTTGCAATATGTATATAGCCTACCTGTATCAAAATGTATAATTTTCAGCAGCGGTTTGTGTGACAGCTGCCACGGTCGGACGTATAACCAGCGGGGCAGCCGTTCTGTGGCGCTGGCTTGGGGTCCACTCTCCCCTGGTGGAGTGGAGGGTGGCCGGGTTGCCAGGGGCAGACGGCTCCATGTGATGGTGTTTCCTCTCTGGTTCTTCCGTGCTCAGCCTTATTTTTATCTTCTCATTTATTTATTTATTACTGGCGTTTGGATTCAGTTACGGCAGACGGATGGCAATCTGAAATGGAATGAAGCCCACAGACGGCGGACAAGCAGCTACAAAACAGTAGTGGAACGCGCCCCATCCGCCCACAGCACAATGCTCTTAAAGCCCCACGCTATCAAAAGCTGGCAAAATACATTTATTTTATTTTATGGCCTTGACATTAACCTGTCATATTATGGCGTTATCAAGGACACTTCCGCGTTTTTGTGTGTATACAGGAATGTTAAAGATATCATTAAGAGAGGAGAGGACCCTAACTGACTTTACATTGGCATTGTTTTCGTGGTGGCAGCACGTAATTTCAACCCATTTTGTGCTGCCACCACGGAATGCGGTGTTAATAGGTCGTGGTCATTTCACGTATTTCTGTGAGATCAGGTTGAACCTAGCGGTGAAACGATTTCGCTTTTTGCCCCTTTAAGTTATTCTAAATATCAGATTCAAACTCAGATTCAAATATGAGAGATGGTAATACACATAGACAACAACAGATACAGTGGTGGAAAAAATTTTTCGGACACCCTTAAAATTTTACACAATCTCAAATATTCTCATGAAATATTTGTGGAAAAATCTTTTTTGTGTTTCAAAAGGTGTGGCTGCATTAGACAGATACAAACACATACAAATTATATTGTTTTGTTTATTGTTTACAAGAAAAACTAACAAAACTAAATACTTGACAGTTTCAATATGTCAGTTCTCAACATTGTCGGTATCAAAGTCAACAAATAACAGAGAATATTTTCAAAATTGAACAAAAAATAAATAAACCATCACATCATCAAATTAATATTTAGTAGTCCTGCCATTGGCACGTAGTAGAGCTCTAATCCTGGCTGGCATGTTCCCCACGAGCCTTTCACACTGTTGAGGGGTAATCTTGTCCCATTCTTCTTGAATTACTGCTTTTAATTCTTCTAAATTCTTTGGTTTATGCTTTGAAACAGACCTTTTGATAATCCACCACAGATTTTCAATGGGGCTCATGTCTGGGGATTGAGCTGGCCACTCTAAGACCTGGATACTGTGCTCCTGCAGCTAAGTTTTACTGGCCTTGGATGTGTGGCAAGGGGCATTGTCTTGTTGAAACATCCAGTTTTTACCTCGACGGAATAGTGCATGCACAGAAGGGAGCATGTGGGTTTCGAGAATGAGTTCAATGTGCCATCACAGACAGTGAGATGACCAACACCAGCAGCACTCATGCATCCCCAAACCATGATACTGCCTCCACCATGCTTGACAGTAGGTACTGTACATGCTGGAGATAATGCTTCACCTGGCCTTCTGCGTACCCTCACATTAGTTAGGAGGAAGATAAAGCTGGAAACTGGACTCATCTGACCACAAAATCTTCTTCCAATTCCTGGCTGTCCAGTTCTTGTGTGCCTGGGCCCAACGATGCCGGGCTAACCTCTGTCTCTCATTGATCAGGGGCTTCTTGATAGCCTTGTAGGACCTTAAGCCATGATCTAAAATTAGGCCACGTACAGTGCGGGTGGAACACTGGACACCAGTTTGGCTTGACCACTGCTGCTGAAGCTCCTGTGATGTCATTCGGCAGTTTTGCCTGCACATGCAGATCAGGATGCGGTCATTTTTTGTTGAAGAAACCCTTGGACGCCCAGATCTTGGTTTGTCTTCCAAGCTGTTGGTTCGTCTGTATTTCTGCAGAGTGTATCCAACTGCTGAAGGACTGCATCTGCACTTCCTGGCTATCTGGCGGCAGCTGTACCCTTCCTGGCTAAGCTGGCTTTTAGGATTTATTTAGTATTTTGGCTGTGACTGTACTAAAAGAAATTGCACTTGAAGACCTAAGAGTGATTCTTAATGCACTATTTCACAAATACATGGGATGTCCGAATACTTTTTTCCACCACTGTATTAGTAAAATTGTATAGAGACAAACACAGAACTGAATTTTCTCTCATTTTAAATGTAACTGTATGTTTTAAAAAGTGTTATATAAATAAAGCTTTACCTTCTAACTTACTGACATTCTTTGTCTTACATATAATCTAGATGGATAAACATGTCCCTGATTTAAAGCAGCCCCTACCATGAAATCTTCAAGATAACAGGCATCTGTGAACATCTGTAAAGGGATCACATTACATTGTTGTTCATGAAAAGAAAGAGTAATCTTTATATGTAACAGTCTCTGTAAAGAGTTTGACCTCAGCTTTGCTAAAGAGATTTTTGAAAGTGTTTTTCTCTGATGTTAAAACAGATGACATGGAAGAAAGAAATGGATGATCCACTGAATCCTGAAGCCTGGGCTGCTATGCAGAAACTCTCCAGTTCAGTAAGTTGCTTCACACCCTCTACAAAAATGAGCAAAGCCCAGAGCTTCATATATAATTCATACCTCATCCATTCAAACTTGAGCCTCTGTGAGAGAGAGCAACACATTCTCCACCTTCTTCACACATCAGGTGCCTAAAGGCAATTAATGCAATACCTATGTACATAGGTGGTATTTTCCTCAGGTACTTGTTCAAACTAACTGATTTAGTGATGCCACCTCCACTGGAACAAAAACACAAAATTTAATCTTCAATCATGATTGTTTGATTTGAAGTTTGTAGAGAAGGAGGTTATAGTTGACTGACAGCCAGTTCTTTCTGACTGACAAAAGAGAGAAGAGAGAGATGGCTGTTACCAGGGCAGCTGTTGCCACGGTTACTACATTTTTCAGCGCAGAACCCTTGCCGCCACCTGCTGTCTGTTCAGCTTTATTACCTACAGTATAGCCTACTGTCCAAGGCCTGTATTTATTTTACTGCTTACAGTGCAATCTTAGAGTTGAATGAGTCACTTCTCTTTTAATCCTACTCACAAATTTATCACTAAAGACATTCCTAAATGCAGAAAAACACTGGAAGGTTCTTAAAATTGTTAAAGAGTCGAGGAGAACACACCATGTTTTGGAATGACTATGATATAGCACTGGTCATGGCAAGTGATATGTTAGCTGAATCAATATGCATTCCTCTAGTGTGCAAACAACAAGAAAAAGGCTGTAATTGGTTTTTATTTGAAATCACTTTTTGTGCACCTTCACTATCTGCACATGTCAGTGTGGCATTACAGTTATTTTTCCTTTTAACATCACTGATGTACTAAAGAATACTACTTGGTAAGTGTTAAATATGTTCTTAAAGCATTAACACTGTAGCAGATGTAGTCTAACTCTAAAATGCATTTCTTGCAGAGAATGCATGTTGATGTCGACAGCTGAAATGAATCTAAAAGCATTGCTGGTGAGGCAGATATTTAACAGAAATGAAATTAAACACAAACAAAACAAACTAATTGCCTGTAAGATATGGAAGCTCAAATGCATTGACTACACTGCTAAAAAAAAACTGGAAGCTACAATGTAAAATTGGCAGAAAGGGAAGCTGAACTGCATTACCTAAAGAAGCTGAGAGCTGAAATACATTGTTAGAAAAGCTGGAAACTAAACTTTAACACTTTCAAAAGTTAACTGTTAATAATTGTGTGGATGATGAATCAGCATCCACACAATTAACTATTCCTGCTCTAAGTGCACATGTGATCAATCATTTGATGACTTGACAGAACAGAAATGTATGGTGAGATGATTCATCTTGGAGTGTCAGTACTGGGAGACAACACACAGTGTGGTCGACCAGCCATGAACAATCACATCAGTTACATGCAGATATACAAAATCTTTAACAAATTTAAACAAACACTGCTGCTTGGATGAGACTTCACTTGTTGTCTTTACAAGAGCATGTAGAGCTGACACTATATCAGTTCACTGGAAAAATAACCTGCAACTATTTTGATAACTGCTTATCATTAATTAATCATGAATTCATTTATCAAGCTAAAATGCCTAACATTTCCTAGTCCTAGCTTTTCTTCTCTTGTTTGACAGTAAACTGAATATCTTAAGGTTTTACACTGCTGGTTGGACTCAAAAGTGTGATTACATTCTTTTGGACTTTTTCCACTATTTTGGACATTTCATAGACCAAATTTATAGACCAGTTAGTCAACTAATCATATTAATTGATTAATTAATTAATTCATTCATTATCTGTATCCCCTTATCCTGTTCTGGTTGCGGGGGGGCTGAAGCACATCCCAGCTGGGTGAGAGGCGGGGTACACCCTGGACAGGTCACCAGACTTCACCAGTCATTGCTACGCAGATGACACCCAGCTCTACCTGTCCACTTACCTGTCTTTTGGGTTTACCAGACAAGTCCATCCATAAACTGCAACTGGCTCAAAACTCCAGAATTATTTCCAGAACCCCCTCTTCTAGTCATATTCCACCTGTCCTGCAGCAATTCCATTGGCTTCCAATCAAATACTGCATCACATATAAAATCCTACTTCTCACCTTCAAGGCCATCAACAACCTTGCCCCTCAGTATCTTGCTGAGCTCCTTCACATTAACATACCCAGCTGTACTCTCAGGTCCTCCTCCTCCATTCAACTCACCCTCCCAACTGCTCGCTTATCCACCATGGGGTCGAGAGCCTTCAGCCGCTCGGCCCCCCGCCTCTGGAACTCTCTACTGCAGGACATAAAACACTCGGACTCTGTCACCTCCTTCAAATCCCGCCTCAAAACTCACCTTTTCAGACAGGCATACGCCCTTTAATCTGGACTGGAATGACCTCACTGTTGCACTTTACTGCTGTTTTATGTATTACGTTATGTATTGCATTTTTTGATTGTCATGTTTTATTGATTGTTTTATTAGTATTGTCTTTTGTACAGTGACCTTGAGTGTCCTGAAAGGCGGCTATAAATAAAATGTATTATTATTATTAGTAGTAGTAGTAGTAGTAGTAGTAGTAGTAGTAGTATTACCAGGGCTGACACACAGAGACAGACAACCACTCACACTCACATTCACACCTATGGGCAATTTAGAGTCACCAATTAACCTAACCTGAATATCTCTGAGGAAGAAGGAGAAGAAGAAGAAAAATAAATACTTTATTAATCCCTGAAGGGGAGATTCATTTTTTTCACTCTGGTATCATACACACACATGCACAAACAGAACCTATTCATGCATTAAATGGAGAGATGTCAGAGCAAGGCTGCCCATGGACAGGCGCCCCGAGCAGTTGGGGTTCAGTGGCTTGCTCAAAGGCACCTCTGCAGTGCCAAGGAGGCAAACTGGCATCTCTCCAGCTACCAGTTCATGCTCCATACTTCCTCCATACAGGGACTTGAACTGGCAACCCTCTGGTTCCCAAGCCAAGTCCCCATGGACTGAGCTGCTACTTCTTTACTACAAAGCCATGCTGCTGGAACACGTACAGAATGTGTCTCATTGTCTTGCTGGAATAAGCAGGGCTGTCCCCAAAAAAGACGTCGTCTGGAAGGTGGCATATGATGCTCCAAAACCTTGTACTTTTCATCAATCATGGTGCCTTAACAGATGTGAAGTTACCCATGATGCCATGGGCACCAACACACCTCCATACCATCACAGATGCTGGCTTTGAACTTAAAGCTGGTAACAATCTGGATGGTCCTTTTCCTCTTTAACCTGGAGGACATGACGTCCATGATTTCCAAAAACAGTCTGACATGTGGACTTGTCAGACCACAGCACACTTTTCCAATTTGTGTCAGTCCATCTCAGATGAGCACAGGCCCAGAGAAGTTGGTGGTGTTTCTGGATGTTGTTGATGTATGGCTTTCACTTTGCATGGTAGAGTCTTAACTTGCATTTGTAGATACAGCATCAAACTGGGTTTAGTGACAATGGTTTTCCAAAGTGTTGTATTGATGATATTATTGATTGTTGATGGTGAAATCTTTTTTATTTTTTTTTTGGAACGTGTTGCAGGCATCAAATTCAGAATGAGTATATATTTACCTAAAACAATAAAGTTTAGCAGTTTGAACATTAAAAATGCTGTTTTTATTTACCTTTTACACAGCATACCATTTTTTGTATTTAGGTTGTAGCATAAAATGGAAATACTCAAATAAAGTACAAGTATCTAAAAATTGAACTTCAGTGCAGTACTTGAGTAAATGTACTTGGTTACATTCCACCACTGGTGTGAGCTAGATGTGTAAATTGGCAACATTTTTTTTTAACATGGTCACTATAACAATAACTTTATAAGGTGATGAAGTTATAGTAACAGCTATAATAACAGCTTGCTTCGCTGCCACCTAGTGGTGAAGGAAAATCACTGAATGCTGCTTTGAAGACAGATGTCTTGTTGATCAAATAACAAGTTGAAACTGGTTTTTGCAGTGTACAGAGGAATACAGCAAACTGACAAACCATTCCAGTGCTTTATGCTAACATCATAAAGCACACATCAGTGATGAGGATATGCTCTTTTCCTTTTGCAGGCTGATGACAAGGCTTTCGATTTCAAACCTGGCTTCATGGCCTCTTTTTTGGACTTCTTGAAGACAGGCAAAAAACAGTCAGGCCTTGAACCGGAACAAGATGGAGCTGAGCAGGAATCCCTAAACCCCTGCTCCTCTCTGAAGGGAGGGATCAGGCCCTTATCCCCACCTTCGCCTCCCCTACCACCAACTCCTCCACAGCAGCCTCCAGAGACATTCAGTGAGGAAGTGCAGGGCGAGGGGGCAGAGTTGGCTCTCAGCAGCTGTCCAAGTCCCTGCAAGCCACTGGATGAGGAGCTGAAAAGGAACCTGGAGACGCTGCCCTCCTTCTCCTCTGATGAGGAGGACTCGGTCAGCAAAAACCAGGACCTGCAGAAGAGCATCTCATCTGCCATCTCCGCCCTCTATGACACCCCACACTCGCTGGCAGCTGCCATGGCTTCTGCCATGATCAAGGCCCCACCCACCCTGTCCCCGCCTACGCCACAGGAGCCGCCGCTCAGCCCCCCTCTCCCTGCCATACCTCCCCTCATTCCCAGTATCGAGAATGGAAAAGAGGAGGAGCTCAAGTACACACAGGATCACATACAGGACAAGGACGAGCAACAATCAGTCTCCCTACAGTCAAATAGAGCAAACACAGAGGAGAGGGAGGCTGAACAAGGAGGAGATGAGGAAAGGGGGGGGGGTGAGGAGACTGCAGACAATGAAGAAATAATGAGAAGTCCAGAGAATCTGCAGCAGGGAGCACTGGAGGAGCAGGAGCAGCAGGAGGAGGAAGGGGAAAGGATGTCTGAAATACAGATTTTGGAGGTTCCTAAGGTTGAAGGTAATGTATCTGTTTGTTACTGTCTGTGTGCCACTTTAGATTTATTTAAGGCTGTCAACTTCTCGGCTACTCAAAAAATGTATATCATGTCTTGAACTTTGTCTTTGTTAAAAGATGCAAATGGGTGTCACATGTCAGTGTCCTCCTTGATGATTTTGAGTTTCAGTTAAAACATCAAGGAGGACACTTAGGGGATATTTTTCTGGTGGCATACTGGTGGAAGTGAAGCAGTGTGGATCAGTGTGGATAAATGAAAGATTCAGTGCATTTTGTAAAGCGTTACCCCCAACACTGCCCAGTGGTTTGTGGAATCCTATTTTGAAGCCTCAAGTTCGAAACTGTTCCAAAAACTTTAGTGAAGAACAATAGTTTCTGAGTCAGTGTGTAAATGTGGTTGACACAGAATGAGGTTGTATTTATTTGGGCGTTTTTAATCTGCCAACCAAACTAGGGAATCAAAATGTAATCGTAGTGTAATTTTATGTCATCTGAAGAACTTAGAACTCTGGCTAACTTTTCCCACCCCTCACCCTGTCTTCCAGGTTCTCCATCAGGACCTGTGCTTGCTGCTGCACCTCCATCCACATCACCGTCCATCTCCCCCTCACCCACCTACTCCTCACCTTCACCACTCCCTCTCCTCAGTCTCTCTGTACCCTCCCAACTGCCAGTCCAGCAGGATGAAGAAGAGCCAAATCCAACTTATCCTCCTTCTGAGCAGCAGCAGTCGTCCTACCAGCCCCCTCCGACTGCTGGCACCTCCCCACCCCCCTCCACCTCCCCTCCTGCCATCCCATCCTCACCCCTCTCCAACCTTCCCCTGGGCCAGTCCATCCCCCCTCCATCTACCACACCTCCACCATCATCCTCTGATCAAGACCAGGAACCTGAAGCTGAGCAGCCTTCCCCCTCTTCACCCACCTCTTCCTCACCATCTTCATCCTCTTCGCCACCATCACCTCCAACCCCGGAAGAGGCCCCAGCATCCCAGCGTCTTACCTCCCTCCACCTGGCAAAGAAGCAGGCTGACGCCGCCATAGCTGGGGAGAGTGAGGAGGAGGACAGTGAGAGTGGAGGCGAGGGAATCTTCCGTGAACGGGATGAGTTTGTGGTTCGAACTGAGGACATCGGGATGCTTAAGGTGAGTCCCCCCCCACAGCTCCAGGACGTATGCATGGTGCATTAATAACTTAACATTAATGGTATACACTGAGTCTGTTTGTGTCACCAGATGGCCCTGCAGACAGGCCGGGAGCCCCCACCCATCTGGAGGGTGCAGAAAGCCTTGCTCCAGAAATTCAGCCCAGAGATCAAGGACGGCCAAAGGCAGTTCTGTGCAACCAGTAATGTGAGTTTTCCCTCAGACATACGTTTCACTCAGGACTCCCACAGGTTCAATCAATAATCAATATAAAATTACATCAGGCAAAAAATGGCAGGAGTGCAGCTCTCTCTGGGTTCAAAACAAATCAGTGACGACAGACTTGCTGTGGTGCACCCAAAAGCATCTTGATCGATGATTGTTGAGTTCATCCCTTCTTAAGACTACTTTGACTGCAAAATGATAATTTGTGTAGCAATTACTTACCATGTGTTACGTTTGTGAGAAAACTTTTTATCTTTCATGCCTCCACTGTTAACTGAGAATCCAAAAAAGACCAACATTCTTCTGAAGTAAATAGGAACATCATTTAACAACAGCAAAAGTGTGTAAAAACAAGCTCTCACACAACTCGTGCGGTATAGTCCAAGTCTCATTTATCCAGTGGTATGCTCAGTACTTACCAAACACATACATTTTTGCTAAAACGTTACAGTCAGTGTTGGGCAAGCTACTTGGAAGGTGTGGTGAGCTAAGCTACCAGTTACTCTACATATTGGCCTACCAATGTCAGCTTTAAAATGAACTATCACAATTACCCAGCATGCTTTTCTTATTTTGCACAGTGAATGAATATTACATACAATGACAAGTATTGTATTTCATGTCTCCATCTGTTGGTGAGCCATCACGATAAGAGTATGCATGAATAATATGATGCTAATTCCACTATAGAAGAGACTTGATGATCACTAAAATAAGGTGGGGAAAAAAGTGGGTATATCGATATCTGTTATTGGCCAAATGAGTTGTTTTATATCTGCACATTGCATAGTGGCAAAAAGTCCAATATCATGCATCCCTATCTCTCCCTCCCTTCTCTCTTCCTAAGTAATACTGCTGTCTGTCTCTCAGCTCTTTTCTCGGTCCTTGTTGTGTCTATTTCTCTAGTGTCTACTACAAAGACATTAAATATATACAGTCTATAGACAAGACATGTGAGAGACACATCAAGAAGTGCAATGTAGCCAATCAGAGGAAGAGTAGGGCGGGGCTTGCCAGGAAAAGCCAGAAGTGAAGCAGCAAGCAGAATAAACTGAAGGATAAGTGTATGATGTCATGCGGAAGTGCTTCCCTCGTCTACATGCCTCTGTGTGGCACTGATGTCAGTCGCATTACTTATCCTCAGTTTTATTATCCTTATTTTGAAAACAATACACGCACATCACTTTTGGCCACACCAAGTCAAGCCATACCATACTGATTTGTGTTTCCATTATCAGTTTAAACGTGTTGTGTCACGCTGAGCTGTGCCAGAGATGGACCCTCTCCAGAGTAGGTCCAAAAACTAGTCTGCCTGTCCTTAAGTGGGTAATGGTGACATCTTGCAGACTGCAGCTGACCCCGACAACCCCGCTTCTCCCCCTCAAACAAGCCCTGTGTGTTGCGAGAATCTACTCACCTCTGTCTGCAGGAGACCAGAGAGAAAGACGTTTTTGAAAGTCTGTGTTCAGCTCTCAGTACTTTTGTAGCTTCAAACTTAATCTCTGTGGTTTGGAGTTTAGTTTCTCTCCTGCATCCTGTTTGTACTTTAGATATCTGATTTATTTTACTGTTTCATGTACACTTTCAGCTGTATTAGAAGTTGTGTGAAGTTGCTGCTCAAAAACTCAACATTTCCTTATTTTGCTGCTTCATAATAAAAGTTTTAAATAACAAAGAAACTGGGGACTTTTATTATAAAGAATCTATAAGAAATGAAATGTAGATTTAGCAGACCTTGTTAGCTACTTTTCTTCAATAAAGACAAGTTTAATAATACTGCAGGTAGAAAGAGTAAAATCAGAATCAGTCACAGTGAGACGTTGATGAAGAGCTGCAGACAGCAGGCTCTTACTGCACCTTTGCAAACAGCTCACCTCCAACAGGTAACTTATTTTACCTGCACTGCTGTGTGATGGAAAAACACATGCAGCAAAAATAATGGGATTTAAGCTTGGGATCAGCATGTTGCTTTAAAATATCATCACTCAAGACTAGACGTCATCAGTTAAAGACACACCTTCAAGCAGGTAGCCCTGTTGTAATGGAAATGCAAAGCCCTGCTGCGCTGGGCTGACAGGCCACACCAAACCAAGGCAGTGCGTGACTGTCGGTAACTTCTTATTAGATCAGCCAATAGCAAAATTCAAATTCAATAATCAGGTTTCAACCTGTAGAGAACAGACACTGTATATTAACACAATATGTAGAATTCAAATACTTTGCACAAGTGTCAAGATTTGGACCTGAACTCAACAGCACTACTGAATACCCATATTGGTGTTCAACTGAAACAAGTGTTTTATTTGCTCTTTAAGAATATATATATGGTCACATCAAAATAAAAGATATTTTGGCTATAATATTATATAATATTGTAGATGTATTTAATACCTCTTCTGGCTGAAATGCTGCTTTTCCTGATTTCTTCTCTCTCCTTGGAATCTAGACTATATCAGATATCTTTGTTTTTCCTTACTCTGAATCTGAAACAATTAAGACCTTTGTACACTGAATCCAAATTTTTCATATGTTTTTATTTTTCATAATTTTTCAGTCTGTCATCCCGTAAAATTAGTTACATACTGAAACCTATCACGCTGAGTTTTTATTATTCTTATATTATTATTATATTTGTTGCTAAATTTGCAGTACAAGCCCAAAAAAAGACACATTATCTCCCCTGCTTCTCTCCACTGGAGGCACCTCCCTGGCTATCACCACTATCTCATCATGTCTTACATTTGGCTCCACAGCTATACGAAGGGACTGAGCTGTCCTTTCCACACTGTTATTCAATTCAAATCAATTCAGTTCAATTCGTTGGGTTTTACTGGCATGACAGTCAACGTGTGCTGCCAAAGCACAAATACAATTAAAAGGCAGTGAATAAAATTTCCAACTGATTACACAAATGACAACAATCAACAGAGCAAGTTGGGTCATTAAATTATTACTAGTCCATACCCAGGAATGTGTTATGTATAGAGGAATAAGAAATCAAAAACAGTATATTAGAGGAGATGCAAAATGAGAGCACTGTAAATGCACTGTGTAATAAATATTAATGTAAGACAAACAATGCACACTGTATTTAGAAACATACTTTATGGCAAAATACATGGAGCATAGTTTTGGCTGACGGCACGGATGCACGCACGTGCACGGGGCCGTGCACGGGCACACAGGTACACACATACACATGCAACACGGAGAAAGAATGAAAGAAACAGTGCAAAGTGCACAGCGCAATGTTTAGTTTGTAATGTTTGTAGGCTAATGTCAGTAAAGTGAAAATACATAACGGCTGGCCTGCGCACACAGACGTGCGTTTATTCAGTAAAATAATTACCTTAGTCTTCAGCAAGTGTTGGTGCTTGAAATTGCATGTCCCAGCCATAAAGTGTGGTCCAAGCGCAGGTGTTTTCCAAGTGGTTTCAATCCGCAAGTGCTGGAGATAAAGGCTTCCCAGCCAAACTGTGGTCTCCGCACATGCGCAGCTCGCGCTGCTAATGGTGCTCACAGTATGAATGTGTAGTGGAAAAACGCGAATATAAACAGTAGAAATGTGGGAAAAATGCAAAAATGGCATTGTGGTAGTCTGCACATGACCAAGATGAAAGCCTATGTGCAAGTTCAGAGAAATAGGTCAAAGCAGTGAGGAGGAAAACGGATGATGACAGACGGAGGGACAGAGGTTTCTTCATTTAATAGTAGGACAGTAGGATATAGATATACTATACATTCATATCTCATATCAATCAATTTTCAATCAATTTTATTTATAAAGCCCAATATCACAAATCACAATTTGCCTCACAGGGCTTTACAGCATACGTCATCCCTCTGTCCTTAGGACCCTTGCAGCGGCTAAGGAAAAACTCCCCCCCAAAAAAACCCTTTAACGGGGGGAAAAAACGGGAGAAACCTCAGGAAGAGCAACTGAGGAGGGATCCCTCTTCCAGGACGGACAGACGTGCAATAGATGTCGTACAGAACAGATCAACATAATAAATTAACAGTAATCCGTATGACACAATGAGACAGAAAGAGAGACGGAGAGAGAGACAAAGACAGAGAGAGATGCAGGACAGACGGTAATGACATTAGCTTACAACAACATTACTGAAAGTAATAATATTATAATTATGATTCTGGCTATTGTGGTACAGTATGTTGAAAGCAGCACTTAATTTGTAAAATTAGAAGTAGGGGAACACTTTGGGCCTCTGAGAGAGCAGTGTTCCCCCACTCCCAAAGTGGGGGAACACACTTTTTTAAGTGGCACCCGAGCCGCCTCACTGCGCAACTCTGAATGGAATGGTTGTGACATCTAGTGTCGTCACCAAAATTGGGACCCACGGTACGATACCAGTGAAAGTATCACGGTTCTGATTAGTATCACGATACCACAGCAAAAATGAGGCAGGTGTGCCTTTTGTCATTTATAAAAAGATAAATCACTTTTCTACAATACATCAATGATATTTCAATGGAATAAATTACTTACTGACTTAGTCATACTTCAAAAATAGCATCAATAAATGATTAACATAGGGGGGATTGAAATAAAATAAATAAATAAAATAAAAATCAACCAGCCACCCTCCTCCCCTGACAAGTAAAGAACAGTCCCTTCATAAGTAAAGAACAGTCCCTAAAGTGCGGTGAGGTTTGTGGACCGTTACCTGCCACAAAGAGAGAAATGTGAACGGCTCGTTTCTCCTCTGACACACCACATACCTCTGTGCCGTCATGGCTTGGTTGTCCAGGTACTACTGGGTAGTCATGACGCCAACGAAAGAGGAAATTAGGCTACTGAACCTGGAGTCGGACTTCTCTCTCGCCGGTAAGCCGTTATCTTGCGCCGCGGAGCCGGCGTAGGCTAGTCGCAAATGCGAGTAAAATGCTCGCACGTAGAGCTCTGTGGCGCATGGACACTCACCCTCTTGCGATTGGACTTTGAACTTATCCCACAGTAGTGGTACGTGAGGCACTGTAGTACTACGGTACTCCACCCTGCAACACTAGTGACATCAGCCAATACTGTATGTAGTTTTTAGATGTGAAAAGTTCTAGACCCATGCAAATCAGTTCACCCATGCACCGGGCCCTTTTCTGAAAAGATCCTGGTATGCGTTCCAGTACGTTCCGGCCCAAATTAAGCACTGGTTGAAAGTAAATATTAATATCTGATAGTATATGTACAGTACAGGCCAAAAGTTGGCGAGAATGCCAAGAGTGTGCAAAGCAGTAATCAGAGCAAAGGGTGGCTATTTTGAAGAAACTAGAATATAAAACATGTTTTCAGTTATTTCACCTTTTTTTGTTAAGTACATAACTCCACATGTGTTCATTCATAGTTTTGATGCCTTCAGTGAGAATCTACAATGTAAATAGTCATGAAAATAAAGAAAACGCATTGAATGAGAAGGTGTGTCCAAACTTTTGGCCTGTACTGTATGTTTACCTATAAACATGTTTTATGTGTTTGTTTTGTTTGTTTGTTTGTTTTCACACACAGAGTAGAGGACTAATATAAATAAAAAGCAGACTGAGCTGTAATGAGATGAACTCCAGCTTTTATGTATTGTTATTGTTGTTGGTGTGTGTGTGTTGGGGGGTATCATAGATGTACTGTATATATAAGTAACTTTGCTTAAGATCAATAAAGAGGCAATAACAACAAGAACAATATATTAATACAAAACCATATACATAAACTGTAAAGAAAAAAAACTGAAATATAGGAGTAAATAAAAAGGCAGAGTGTGAGCTGTGGGGCGATGAACTTCAGTTATGTGTTGTGTTGATTTTCAGTTAGGCTGTGACATGCACTGACATTTCTTGCTGCATCAATGACGCTGACACTGTTGTCTCCAAGTAGATGTCTCATTTCAGTCTGCTCAAAGAGTGTATCAAAATCTTTGAGTTTACATTTAATTTTTCTAAAAAACTTTGTTCTGATGTCGTAGTACGTGCTAGCAGGAAATGTTGCTCTGTCTCCTCCCATCTCTGTGGACAGAGCTAACACAGATTCTCTCTCTCTCTCTCTCTCTCTCTCTCTCTCTCTCTCTCTCTCTCTCTTTATATATCTGTGTGCAGTTCACGTCCTTCTCCTCATCATCAACATTCACCTGAATATTACTGTCTGACTTGCTGAAATTAACCCTATGAAGTATGAAATAATAACTGTGTGCCCCACTTCTCTGTCTTGTTGCAGATGTATCTGTCTGCGAGTTATTACCCCACATTTCTTCACTGTTTCTTTGTCAAACAACTCTCTTTAGGCTTTGACAGAGGTGAAAAAATGCAGACAATCAAACCTATCCCAAAAACTTAAATGACTGGTCAAAGTTGAGTTAGTTAGCATACTTACTGTATTTTTAGATGTGTGACAATTTTGGACAAAAAATACGAACTTGGTGTGCAGCAGCCCATAGGCATGAAATGAGGAAAACATGGAGGGCAGTGAGTGTACAAAACCAAAGTAGAAAGCTAAGCAATTCATGAATTTAATTATTTCAGCTGATTTGTGTCTGTGCAGTCTGAGAACAGCTGTTTCAGTCAAGAGAAATATCTTTAATGGGAAAAATGGATTAGCTCAGCCATTTTAACCATCAAAGTATAATGCCAGTGTTTGTTAATATGATTGTCTTCATACAGAACAATACTGTTTACTAAATTGAAATTCTGATTCTTTATGTCTTTCCTCAGTATCTGGGTTACTTTGGTGATGCCAAAATGCGCTACCAGCGTTTGTACGTGAAGTTCTTGGAGAATGTCAACAAGAAAGATTATGTCAGAGTGTGTTCTCGAAAGCCATGGCACAGAGCCAGTCTCACTCTGAGGTAAGGACATGAGTTTGATTTGTTTTTAAATGTTTCTGATTGTCACGTAGATGTAGGCCCAAAAAGATGAACTGATATTAACCACAAAGTAATATAAGAACTAGAGCATTAATGGTTGATTAAAGAAAAAGTTCATCCCAAAATCCTAAGTAGGTATTTTTCCTCTTACCTGTAGTGTTATTTATCAGTCTACTTGGTTTTGGTGTGAGTTGCATAGTGTTGGAGATATTGGCCAAAGAGATGTCTGGCCTCTCTCCAATATAATGGAGCTAGATGTCAGGGGTGTGGATTCAAGTCACACGACCTGGACTTAAGTCAGACTGGAGTCAAAAATTTGATGACTTCAGATTTTTAAAAAAATGGAACTTGACTCGGACCTTAACACTAACAACTTAACTTAGACTTGAGCCTTTTGACTTGAAAATACACAATACTTTACCCCAGGCCCAAAGGTTAAAAAAATAGGTTATTTAAAATGAGAGCCACAACTCAAGTCATTTCCTAAATTAACTAATGTCAGCTCTGTTCATGTGGATCTTTAATTCCCCAGATCCATTTTGTTTGAACCATTTTGACAGCATCCAGTCAAGCTGCAGGAGAGAACCATGACGAACTAACTTTACGATACCGAGCCCCAGTTGGAAAAATTAAACCAAAGATAATCTTGTTCACAAAAAAACTATTTGGTGGTCAATAAAAAGGAATTGCAGAATGCAAAATGTCCAGGTAGAAAATTACAGATGGAGACGCATCAACTTCAAACATACTACAGATTTTAAAAGCATTCATGATTTTTGTGAATTTAATATAGTATTACTGTGTTGTTAAAAGCTTATTACATTTGGTGAATGGCACATTATGACTTGTTCAGGACTGGAAACTCAAAATGTATGACTTGCGACTAGACTCAGGACTTGCCTGTCTTGACTTGGGACTTGAGTGCAAAGATGTAAGACATGTTCCCACCTCTGCGAGATGGCACTTCGCTTGTGGTGCTCAAAGTGCCAAAAATAAAATTATTTTAAAAACTCAGCAGCAATGTCTCTTTCCAGAAATCATAACCTGGATCCTTAAGATAATCCACAGACCGTGTTCTTAGCAGTTTCATCAAGGAACTGCCGCCAACCTGCCAACCATATCCACATGATATCTGACCTTAAGGAGGACATAAGGCAGCTCTCTGATGAACTTAGAAAGAAAGACTCTCTCCTGTCGAGCTTCATGGAGATAGCCACGGGGCAGTCCAAACAGATTGCCTTGCTCAGTGCCACCATCCAGGACACAGTTGTGTGGGATCCTGCCACTTGTCCACGGCCTTCCTCCTGCTCAACCCCCAGCCATCAGCCGTCTTGGTTGGAGGTAGTGGCCAGTGATCGCACAGGGCACTCAGACGGGGCAGCCTCACCTCCTGGCTTGGTCCTTTCCAAAGACGAAGGCCCCTGCAGTTGCAACCTCTTCGCCACTGCTGGAATAGTGCGGGGGTGGTTTCCGAGTCCACTGGAAAGGTGACATCCTCTTCTTGTTGTAGGCTTCTGAAAGATGCCGCGATGAGACTCTCTTCTACGGCCACCACAGAGCGATTAGCCGGTCCCGCTCTCCAAAGGCGGCTGGATCCACGAAGGAGCTCCAGGGTGATGTCTACATTGCTGCATCCATCATCACATCGCACACCTCCGTCCTTATCCATGCTGACTCATGACACCAGCTGTTTCCAGCAAGCTTCCACACTATCCCACTTTGCAACTATGATCGTAGGAGACTCCATAGTCCAGAATGTTAGGATGAAGTTGCTGAAAGTATACTGTTTTCCTGGTGCAAGAGTCCAGGAAATAACCAGTAAAATTCCAGAGATTTTACATAAACATCCAGAGTTGGAGAGGCTCCTTGTCCATGTGGGAACAAATGACGTCCCAAAACAACAGTCTGAACTATTAAAGCTAGACTTCATCCACCTGTTGACATTCCTGCAGACACAGAAATGCCACGCCTATGTCTCTGGCCCATTACCCACCCTTGGCCGAGGGGTGAGTAGTTTCAGTCACCTGTTGAATTTACACACCTGGTTGTCTTCAGCTTGTGTGACTTTCATTGACAATTTTAACTTATTTTGGGAGCGGAGACAGTTCTACTGGAGGGATGGCCTTCACCCAAACAGAGCTGGCTCGTGCATGCTCACAGCAAACTTGTCCTATGGTTTACAGCACTCACATGCTCCTCTGCTCGCCAATCATTTCCATTCAGGCCACGCCCCCACTGGGGACCAGTCCAACAGTAACTGATGTCTTCCAAGTCCCAGCCCACTTAAGATCAGTTCTGCTTATTTAAGTCCTGTGCATATATTTTAGTTGGTCATTTCCTCAGGGTTTTTATAATTTCTTTGAAAATGGAATAAAAAAGTAAACCATAGATCAGCAAGACTCTAAGGAGCTGGCTCCCATCATACAGCCTCTACCCTGTATGCAGCCTGACAGGGACAGGTTGCATCAGGAGCATGCTGGCAATGGAGTTGTTCCAGAGCATACTGATGTTCTGAGTCCTGCTCATAATTTTAAAGCCTGTAAAGGCTTTGGCATTGTGCATGTTAATGCCAGAAGCCTCTTTCCAAAGATGAGAATTTGGGTCTGATTGAATTTGAATTTGAATTGATTGATTGAGTAATGCAGACCGAGTCCTGGTCAAATAGCAATATTTCTGACTCTGATGTTACTCTTCTGGGTTACAGTGTTTTTAGAGCAGACAGAGTTAGACAAGGTGGTGGGGTGGCTATTTATGCTAGAAACAACTTAAGTGCATCTGTTAAAATCTCCACCTCTGTCCTAGATCAGTTTGAGTTATTAGCCGTTATTATTAAACTGAGTCCGCATGGCTGCCCTCTGGTTATTGTAGGCATATATCGTCCACCCTTTCACCATATTATACCACAACAGCCAGAATTATAATTATAATATTATTACTTTTATTAATGTTGTTGAAAGCTATTACCATTACTGTCTGTCCTGCATCTCTCTCTGTCTCTGTCTCTCTCTCTGTCTCTCTTTCTGTCTCATTGTGTCATACGGATTACTGTTAATTTATTATGTTGATCTGTTCTGTACGACATCTATTGCACGTCTGTCCATCCTGGAAGAGGGATCCCTCCTCAGTTGCTCTTCCTGAGGTTTCTCCCGTTTTTTCCCCCCGTTAAAGGTTTTTTTTGGGGGAGTTTTTCCTTATCCACTGTGAGGATCCTAAGGACAGAGGGATGTCGTATGCTGTAAAGCCCTGTGAGGCAAATTGTGATTTGTGATGTTGGGCTTTATAAATAAAATTGAAATTGAATTGAATTGAAACACTTATTTTAGGAGATTTTAACCTAGATTGGATAAGGACAAGGATATGGATAGACTTTATTGTCCCCGGAGGGAAATTTGAAAGTTTGTTTATTGTTGTTTGCGCTTACAAACATACATTCAGGAAGAAAGAGCAGTAAAAAATCAGTTAAAATGTGCAGGAAAGATCATAAAGCCCAAAGGGCTTATAAGCGACCCTCCCTTCTTAAACCTATAAATAACTATACTTATATACTTATGCACTTACTCCCCCCCCCCCCCCCCCCCAATACCCCTCCTCCCCACACACCCATGCACAAACACACATGTGCATATCTTCCTCTCATACACACTGATGTATACAATACAGCATTAAACAATATTACAAAGCTTAATGAAATAAAATAAAAATAATTACAAAACACAATGATACACAGGTGACTATAACATCTGTAGGGATTTTTTAAGCTTGGTCTTAAATGTATTTAAAGAAGAACATGATTCTGTTAGATTTTTTATATCATTCCACAGCACTGCACCTTGATAGACAAATGAGAATTTAGCAACAGAGGTCCTACAGAAAGGAATGCGTAAGGCATTCTTTCTTTTTGTAAGATGTGCATGATAATGAGGGTTAGACTCAAAATAACTTTGAAAAAAAAATAGGTAGAGATGTAGGAAGGCAAATGACTTTATACATAAGAACCCCTGTTTGGTACTTGTTGACCTCATAAATTGTGAGTAGTTGCAGTTGTTTAAATAATGGTTTAGTTGGGGCTAAATAAGAGGAGTTGGTGGCAATTCTTAGAAAGGATTTCTGAAATCTATGGATTGCTTGTAAATAAGAAGGGTAAGTGCTGGCCCAAATTATGTTACAGTAAGAGATGTAAGGATAAACTAAACTGTAATACAAAGTTAGAAGTGTGCTCTTTTTCAAATGCTGTTTAACCCTTTTTATGCCCAACGATTTTGCCCAACGATTTTGAAACCTTCTTACAAACAAATTCACAATGATTTCTAAAGCAGAGTTTCTCATCAATGTTGACACCTAAGAACTTCACTGATGAAACTTGTGCAAGTGCATTGTTATTGATATAAATTTTGGCTCTGTCTGCATTGTAATTCTTGTTCTTATTTCCCCAATATTTTCCCTGTTAAAGGGGTTGTTTTTTTTGGGGGAGTTTTTCCTTATCCGCTGTGAGGGTCCAAAGGGCAGAGGGATGTTGTATGCTGTAAAGCCCTGTGAGGCAAATTGTGATTTGTGATATTGGGCTTTATAAATAAAATTGATTGAAAATTGATTGACTGAAAATAATGAAGTTAGATTTCTTGACATTGAGTGATAAATTGTTTAACTTAAACCAATGTGAAAAATGAATGAGTCCAGCATTTGCTTTGGCAATAAGGGAATCAAAATTCTTGTCAGTGACAAAAAGATTTGTGTCATCAGCGAATAGTATAGGTGACAATAAGCTTGATGCATTAGCACGATCATTAACATATCATATATCAACGAGGGTCCAAGAATGGATCCTTGTGGAACACCACATTTTAGTACAGCCAGCTGTGATCGATTACCATTAAAAACAACAAATTGCTGTCTGTTGTTTAAGTAATTATCAACCCAATGTAAAACCTGTTTTTTAAAACCATAACATAACATTTTTGATAACAAAATTTCATGATTCACCATATCGAAAGCCTTTGATAAATCTAAGAAAATGCCTAAGGTGTATTCATTTTTCTCCAGAGCAGCAGTAATTTTTTTCTCTGAGGTGCAAAAGAGCCATGTATGTAGAATTTTTTTTCTAAACCCATATTGATGTGTGAACAAAATATTGTTCGTATCTAGGTGTTTCATGATTCTACTATACCAGCTTTTCAAGAATTTTAGAAAAACAAGGCAGTATTGATATAGGACAATAATTTGAGAATACAGATGGATCATCAGATTTAAAGAGTCGAATAACCTTGGCAACTTGGCAACAAATAAATGAATGTTAAAGGATCAATAATTAAAGAAGCTACCTTTTTGATCAAGGAGGCTGGAATTTCATCATGGCCAAGAGAAGAGTTTTTGAGACTCATAATAATATCAAGTACTTCCAAAGTCTTTACAGGCTCAAAAACATTTAGGGAAGCATACTCTTTACTTATAAAATCAGTGGGAGAACCAAAAGCGTCTCCAATATGTTTTGCAAGACATGGTCCCACATTCACAAAAAAGTCATTAAATCTATTTGCAATTTGGGATGGCTCAGTTACCTTTACTTCGCCATCCTGAAATTCAGCTGGGGATGGAGAAGAAGCGTGTCTCATATTGAGCAATTCTTTCAGAGTGCCTCATGTAGATTTAATGTTATTTGTAGAGCTGTTAAATTGGTCACTATAATACTCCGGTTTAGCATTTCTAAGAAGATGGTTGTATTTGTTCCTAAATGTTTTGTATGTAGCATAGTTTAAAGGAGTAGGACTTTGTAGGTATTTTTTATATAAATTATTTTTCTTCGGAGCAGATTTCCTAAGTTCAATAGTAAACCATGGTTTGTTTGAGCTTGCAGTGTTTTTGTTACTGTTAGTTATAAGAGGAAAACATTGGTCAAAAACAGAATAGAACTTGGTATAAAAATAATCATAAGCTGTATTTACATTAAACGTCTCATATACGACTTCCCAAGACAATTTTGCCAGCATCTCTCTGAAGTTGTTAATATTCTTGTCATTGAACCTTCGAAATGAAAACCTCTTTGGTTCAGACATACTTGATTTACTGTGCAAAATTGAAAAACAGGCATATGATCTGAAATGTCAGTATAAAGAATACCAGATTTTATAACATTAAGAAAGGCATTTGTAAAAAATATTGTCTATCAGTGTAGAGGATTTACTAGTTATTCTTGCAGGCTTGTTAATTAGAGGATAGAAGTAATTGGAGGACAGTATGTTTGTGAGGTCATCAATGTGATGTTTGATTTCCCCATTTAGAAGGTTGATATTAAAATCACCTAGTAAATAACAAGGTTTACTCTCCTTATCAACATGTTCAAACACATCTAATAGACCTTCTTTGAACTTGTTGATGTTGGTATTTGGAGGACGATATATACAACCTACAATCACTCTTTTTTTCTCATTCAGAACAACAGTTTGAACCTCTAGAAAAACAGCTTCACTGTTGCAGTCTTGAAACTTCACTTCAAGATCAGTTCTTTGTTTGAAATCCAGACCCTTTTGAACATAGAGAGAAACTCCACCACCTCTACTTCCTCTACATCTATGTGTGGCTGTATAGTCAGCGATTTCAAATATCGAGTTAATATCCTCTGTAAGCCATGTTTCAGTTAATGCAATAATTGAAAAGACATGGTTCAATGATGAGAGATAATGATAAAAATTGTCATAGTTTTTAGAAAGACTTCTTATATTCAGATGTAGAGTAGAAAAGATGTTGGACTCATTGTATGTTGAAATAAAAAAATTAAAATGATTTTCAGAAAAATAATCACATGAAGATGGACAATTAACAATATCATGCCAGTCAACATTTGTAGATACATTATTTAAAGACAAAAATAAATCAGGATTAAATGAATTATTATAGAAGTTGTCATCATTTTGGAGCTGCAGTGAATGAAAATCATTATTAATTAATACATTAGACTGGGCATTACCAGTAGTAAGATTATAACATGAGATAATTCCCCTTTCAGGATGTAAACACTGGGCTTGTTGAGACATAGGATATCAAGAACAAATGGATACATGGTTTACAAAGCCTTGGGTGACAGTTTACTACTTCTACTTATTAGAGCTATTTTGCTGATCTCTCCTTGGTTGCACGATGAGTCTATCATATTTCAGATAGGCCCATTCTCCCCTTGCTCTTGCAGCTCTCATCTCAGGTAGCAGTTCTTTGCGTTTTTGGTGCACAGCACCCGAGAAATCTTCATTCATATAAATGCTGGTACCCTTTAGATAGTTAGCTTTTGAAAGTATTGCCTGTCTATCTTTATACCTGAATAAGTTCACTATCATAGATCTTGGCCTTTTGCCATCACCATCGGCCGATGGCCTTCCAATACGGTGTGCTCTTTCTATTTCTACATGTTTTTGATCAATTTTCATTTTTTCACTTAAAATTTCTCTAAATTTCTTTTCAGAGTCAGACCAACTTTCATCAGGAGATTCTGGAATACCATCGATGACAATATTGTTTCTTCTAGACTGATTTTCTAGATACTCAACTTTGTCCAACCAGCGTTTGTTATCAGCTTGAAGAGTCTCAGTGTTGGATTGAAGGTGTTTAATAGCACCAGTGGTCACAGATTTAAGAGTGGCCTTCAGCTCATCCACTTCCCTTTGAGAGTATTCAAGGCTCCTTTTGACCTCCTGCATTTCTCTAGACAACTCATCATAACGCTTATTGCTTAAGTCATTAATCATTTGCACAAAGCCCTTGAAACTGTTCTCTTGTTGCATGATAAGGTCTTTATAGTAGGACTTTTGCTGGTCCAAAAGCTCACAAACAACTGAGAGAGAAATGAGGTCTTCTTCACTTTTCTTAGGTGGCATTTTAGTAGATTAAAAATAGATCAGTAGTGGATTACAGGTTAAAAGCAAACCTTCCACTGCAGCAGTTACCTGAGCCAGATGGTAGCAGGGGCTGTGTAGTAGCCTGGGCTTGTTGATGACCTGGTGGCTTGAAGCTACCTTGAAGCTAAGCTGGAGGTAGCCTTGGCTTGCTGATAGCCTGAAAGCCTGGTGGAAGCCTGGGCCTGGTGGTAGCCTGTTAGCCTGGAGGGAGCCTGGGATAGCTGGTAGCCTGGAGGCCTGGAGAAAGCCTGATCCTGTGAGTAGCCTGGAGGCCTGGTGGTGGCCTAGGCCTGCTGGTATTCTGGAGCCCTGGTGGAAGCCTGGGCCTGTTGGTATCCTGGAGTCCTGGTGGAAGCCTGGACCTATTAGTATCCTGGAGGCCTGGTGGAAGCCTGGGCCTGTTGGTATCCTGGAGGCCTGGTGGAAGCCTGGAGGCCTGGTGGAAGCCTGGGCCTGTTGGTATCCTGGAGGCCTGGTGGAAACCTGGGCCTGCTGGTAGCCTGGAGGCCTGGTGGAAGCCTGGGCCTAGAAGGTAGCCTGGAGGCCTGGAGGGAGCCTAGGCCTGCTGGTAGCCTGGAGGCCTGGTGTAAATCTGGGCCTGCTGGTAGCCTGGAGACCTGGTGGTAGCCTGGGCCTAGATGGTAGCCTGGAGGCCTGGAGGGAGCTTAGGCCTGCTAGTAGCCTGGAGGCCTGGTGAAGCCTGGGCCTAGAGGTAGCCAGGAGGCCTGGTGGAAGCCTGGGCCTGCTGGTAGCCTGGAGGTCTGGTGGAAGCCTGGGCCTGCTGGTAGCCTGGAGGCCTGGTGGTAGCCTAGAGGTCTGGTGGAAGCCTGGGCCTGGTGGTAGCCTGGAGGTCAAATTACAGTTTGTCACTCACACGTATCACAATGCAACAAAGTAATCGTACAAAAAGACACAAGACATAGACACGAGTCAACGCCTAACTTTAGTGTATAAAATAAATAACATTACAGGACACTCTATATAACATATACTGCACCGCCCCACTAAAAGTGCATTAGTCCTCAAACACAGATAAATGCAGTGACTGTGACTGTATTGCACAGAATAAATTAAAAATTTACAATGATAAAAGAAAAGAAATAGAACAGTAACTACTGTCCTAGAAGCTCATTTTCCTAAAAACAGAAAATAAAACCATAAAAACAAATAAAAATGATACAATAGCACCGACATGTTTAAAACATGTTAAAAGATAACAGAAGTAAAAGATAAAAGTAATAAAAGCAATCGATAATTGCACACCAAAGGAAGACAAAAAGGTAGAGGGCACAATCCCTCAAAAGAAAAGAGAAAAAAGAAAACGTTAACGTATAGCAGGTTGTTTATTCAGAAGAGCAATGGAGCAGTGGATGTCCCATGCAGCTGATGATTTGAAAGACATTTGTACTGAATTAAATCTCATCCAAATAATCATAGAGCTGACTCGACCACTTATGAAAATTCAGTCATTCCTCCCTGCTAGATCTCATTCTTACAAATAGGCCACATCATTACACACATAGTTGTGTGTTCCCTATTGATTTTAGCAACCACTGTCCAGTGGGCTGCATTAGCAATTGTAAAACAAAAAGAACTGGACCACAGTATATCCATAAGAGGTCAATTTAAAAACTTGGTTGAACAGGCTTTCTCACATGACCTACATGTCAGTGACCTCTCTCTCATAAGTCTCATCCCAGATGCTGACCTGGCACTGCAATACTTTCTGTCTGTTTTTAACTCCGTAGTGGATAAACACACACCAGTTAGGAGACTGAGGATTAAAAACAGATGTAACCCTTGGTTTAATCATGATTTAGGTGAGTTTATTTCACAAAGAAATAAAGCTTGGGCACAAGCTAGATCCACTGGTAGTGCTGTGGACTGGCAAACATTCAGACATCTTAGGAACAAGTGTACTTATGGTTAAAAATGCTAAATTGAACTTACTGTTTAAAAAAATCTGTCTGACTATGGTTACAACTCCGCAAAATTCTGGAAAGTAGTTAAATCTCTAAAAGGCATTACTTCATCCCCCTTCCCTCAACAAATTGTGCTGGACTCTAGGGTTGTGAATGACAAAAAGATAATTTGAAATGCATTTAATGATCATTTTATCAAATCTGGCTCTCTGTTTGAACAGCTAAATTGCATATATGACAAATCAGAGCCTCATGATAATGTCTCTACCCTGCCAGAGAAAGAGGGAGTCTTATTTTCAGGTAATGTTTCTTTCTCATTTAGACCACTTGACCATTTTCAAGTCTATCGTGCTTTGTGTAATTCCAAGTGCATGAAAAGCTCCTTGGGCACAGACCAGTCAGATCCCTGTCTCTTAAAGCTTGCTGCCGCCATCATTGTGGTGCCTTTTTATTTTATTTTCAATTCAACGCTCAGCTCTGGTTCACTTCCAAAAGTCTGGAAGTCAGCCCTAGTGACTCCTCTAGATAAGGGAAGAGACACTAATGATCTAAATAGCTCTAGGCCTATCTCAAAAGTATCATGCTTAGCTAAAGTGTTGGAAACTTTTGTAAATGAACAGCTCTGTATTTTTCTGTCAATTTTAAGTCCCTGTCAGTCTGGGTTCAGATCCGACCATAGCACCATTACAGCAGCAGCTGTGGTTCTAAATGATATAACTTCAGCCCTAGGTCGTAGGAGACACTGTGCGGCCCTATTTATAGACTTATCAAAGGCTTGTGATACTGTTGATCACATACTGCTTCTGGATAAATTGGCCTTGCTTTTGATGAAACATCCTTTTAAATGGTTTCAGAATTACCTCACTGATAGAGCCCAGTGTATAAATGCTGCACTGTATTCGGAGTTTTTAAGATTAGAAAATGGCGTGCCACAAGGGTCAGTTTTAGGCACGTTGTTGTTCACTTTGTACAGAAATGATATCTGCGCCTCTGTTGAAAACTGTAAAGCACATTTTTATGCACTATTATTACGCTAGAGGAAGCTGTATCAAACCTTCAGTGTGCATTTAACTAAGTGCAGAAATCCTTAAAAAATCTTAGACTGATTTTAAATGAAACCAAAACTTCATTCATGTTATTCACAAGGTCAAGGAAGTGTGATCTTGACGCCTTTTCCATCCGTTCCCTTGATGGCACCCATATTGAACATGTTACAGATTACAAATACTGTAATAAAAAAACTGTAATTGGGTGAATTGTACCGATTAAGGACATGTTTCTCTTTAGAGAATAGAAGGACAATTATTCAGTCAACTATCATGTCACTCTTAGGGCCATTTCATAGTCAATGCAAAGGCACGCAGATGCGAACACATTGGGACACATCCAGACGCTATGGCGCCATGATGCGTGCTTGCATCTCGAAATGTGTTGTCCATTTTTTTGATACGGGAAGCAGCGTCGCAGGAGGTAATACCATGCGTTGCCAGCGGGGGTGATAATGCAAGCGACGTACTTGAAATTAACCACTTTTTGTTTTTCACAGAAGAAGCAGGTATGAAATATGGCGGGCGGGGAGGAAAAACTTTGCAAACTCGTACAGGCACACCCCGATTTATATTACAGTTCTAGTGCCCTGCACTCTAATAAAATAGCAGTAGAAAGTCACCGCCAGCCTTTGAGAAGCTCCGATAGGATTCCGATGGTTTCCCAGGGTCTCCGGGAGAAAGCGGGCCACTCAAGCCGGGAGATCGTCAAATGTTGGCGCAGGTATAGGGCGCGCAAGAGAGACAGACTCTCTATTCTCATCTCTGCTGCAATTCAGAGGACGGACATACCACCTTCTAGGCCTATCCTTATGTTTTGCGTGATTTTTTTGCTGCCTCCAATTCAAAAGTAGCATCAGAATGCACTCCTCTTCAGTAGCCATTTTATGAAACACATTTGATACGTGTGTATCAAATATGAATATCACCTGGAATGTACTGGTGACTCTGCTACCCCCTACCCACCTATTCAAGTGTCGCCCGCGTTGCTTGCGTTCAGTGTGTTGACTATGAAAGGAAGTGCGGTGCTCGCGTCACTTGCGATGCTTGCTCGCGTTGCGTGCATCGACTATGAAGCGGCCCTTAGATTATGGTGATATTTTGTATATGCATGCAGCTCAATCCACACTAAAATCACTTCAGTATCAGAATCAGAATCGGCTTTATTCGCCAAGTATATATTAAGGATATATAAGGATATATTGATCATATCTAATATATGAGTGTTAACTAAAGGAAAGACCTCCTTAAGTAGCCTAGTTGGGATGGGGTCTAAGAAACACGTTGATGATTTAGATGAAGAAATCACTGCTGTCAATTCTTGAAGAGAAATTGGGGAGAAGCAATCTAAATATATATTAGGTCTTACAGCTGTGTTTGAGGTTAGATAGGTACTATCTAAGGACAGGAGGTCATGAATTTTGCCTCTAATAGTTAGAATTTTGTCATTAAAAAAGCTCATAAAATCATTACTGGTAAGGGCTAAAGGAATACAAGGCTCAATAGAGCTTTGACTCTGTCAGCCTGGCTACAGTGCTGAAAAGAAACCTGGGGTTGTTCTTATTGTCTTCTATTAATGCTGAGTAATAGTTTGCTCTGGCATTGCGGAGGCCCCTCTTATAAGTTTTGAGACTGTCTGTCCAGATTAAACGAGATTCTTCCAGTTTGGTCAATCGCCAATTCCTTTCAAATTTTCGCGATATTTGTTTTAACTTACGCGTTTGAGAGTTATACCAAGGAGCGAACTTTCTTTGCTTTTTTAACTTCTTTTTAAGAGGAGCTACAGAGTCAAGTGTTGTTCGCAGCGAGCCTACGGCGCTATCGACAAAATGATCAAAGTCGGTACAGGAAACCTCTGTTACTGAGGGACTTGGTATTGAATTTAACGGCGGAGTAATCTTTTCCTTAAATTTTGCGACAGCACTATCTGATAAACATCTAGTATAGTAACTGTTGCTGAGTGGCGTGTAATCGAGTAAAAAGAAATCAAAAGTAATCAGATAATGATCCGATAGCGAGGGATTCTGTGGAAACACTTTTAGGTTATCAATTTCAATTCCATACGTCAGAACTAGATCGAGGGTATGGTTAAAACAATGAGTGTGTTCATGTACACCCTGACTGAAGCCAATGGAGTCTAATAATGAGATAAACGCGGTAGCCAGGGAGTCATTATCAACGTCGACATGAATGTTAAAATCGCCTACAATAATAACTTTATCTGATTTAAGAACTAAACTGGATAAAAACTCTGAGAATTCAGATACAAATTCAGAATACGGGCCAGGAGCACGGTACACTATAACAAATAAAAGTGGCTGCAAGGTTTTCCAGGTCGGATGTAAAAGACTAAGAACGAGGCTTTCAAATGAATTATAATCTAGTTTAGGTTTAGGGCTGATTAACAGACTAGAGTTAAAAATGGCTGCAACTCCCCCTCCTCGGCCGCTGCCTCGAGGAATGTGGGTATTATTATGACTGGGAGGAGTGGACTCATATCGACTAACATATTCATCTTGACACAGCCAGGTTTCAGTGAGACTGAGTAAATCAATATGATTATCTGATATTAATTCGTTTATTAACACTGCTTTAGACGATAGAGACCTGATATTTAACAGTCCGCATTTAATTCTCCTGTTTTGTCTTTCTGTCACAGAAGAGGTTTTAATTTTTATGAGGTTGTTATGCACAACTCCTCTTTGTTTAATTTTAGATTTAAATAATTTAGGTGGTCGGGGGACAGACACCGATTGTATAAAACTATGAAAACTATGGCTGGGTAACTGAACTAGAAGCTCAGAGAAGCGTATAGGACTGCGTCTCCGAGTCCTAGTCTCAACTCTGGGTTGTCAGGGATTTAAATTACTAATAAAGTTTGCCAGGTTCCTAGAAATGAGAGCAGCTCCATCCAAAGTGGGATGAATGCCGTCTCTCCTAATAAGACCAGGTTTTCCCCAGAAAGTTTGCCAATTATTAACGAAACCCACATCGTTTGCTGGACACCACCTGGACAGCCAGCGATTAAATGATGACGTGCGGCTAAACATGTCATCACTGGTCAGATTTGGGAGGGGTCCAGAGAAAACATCGTTTTTGCATATTCACACACCGAGGCAATATTAATTTTAGTGACCTCCGATTGGCGTAACCACGTGTCATTGAATAACAATGACGTGAATAACAATCTTACTGAATCTACGTTTAGCTTTAGCCAGCAGTTTTAAATTTGATTCAATGTCGCCCGCTCTGGCCCCAGGGATACATTTGACTATGGCCGCTGGTGTTGCTAACTTCACGTTCCTCAGAATAGAGCTGCCAATAACCAGAGTTTTATCCTCAGCGGGTGTGTCGCTGAGTGGGGAAAAGCGGTTGGAAACGTGAACAGGCTGCTGGTGAGCCGTGGGCTTCGGCTTGGAGCTGTGCTTCTAGCGAACCGTAACCCAACCTCCCGGCTGAACGGGAGTTACCGGAGGACAGTTAGCAGAGGCTAAGGCTATGCTATGCGGCTCCGCACTGGCTACAGGGGGCTGGCTAACTACCACAGCTACTAAACGGTTTTCCATGGTGTGGAGCCGCGCTTCTAATTCACTAAGCCTCGCCTCCAACGCAGCAAATAAGCTACACTTATTACAATTACCACTGTCGCTAAAGGAGGCGGAGGCAGAGGCATAACTGAACATTTGGCACACCGAGCAAGAAAGAGCAGAGGGAGAAGCCATCGCTAACTGTAAAGCTAATGTAGCTACCAAGGCTAGTAACGTGCAAACAACAGCTAAGAGATTAGCGAGAAAGTCGTAGAAAGGAGGAGAGCTACAAGTGCTTAAACAGAACCAGTGTGGGTTAAGACTTGAAGTAGACGTTAAAGCAACGTTAAAGCAACCGAAGTGAGAAAGCAGGCTAGTAGAATTCACCAGAGCAGTACAGAGACGCTGTCACAGAAACACCGGAAATGACACAACTCGCTTACCGCAATACGTCAGCACGTATATGAACAGTGCTCTGTTGCGCCTACTGAAGGGGAGGAGTTTAAACAGATTGTGTCCGGTGTGTGAGAAGTCTACACTGATGTTTCCTGCCCATTTCCTGACCCTTAACCTGTATAGGTCCTCGATGGAGGGGAGATCAGTACCAATAATCCTCTCTGCACATCTGATTGTCCTTTTCAGTCTGTTCCTGTCCAGTTTGGTGGCAGATCCAAACCAGATGGTGATGGATGTGCAGAGAACAGGACTGGATTATGGCTGTGTAGAACAAGATCAGCAGTTCTTGAGGCAGGTTGAGCTTCTTGAGCTGTCGCAGGAAGTACAGCCTCTTGCTGGGCCTTTTTCCAGACAGTGTATATGTGGGAGGTCCACTTCAAGTCCCGCAAGATTGTGGTACCGAGAAACCTGAAGGTGTCCACTGTTGAGGATGGTGAGGCGGGGCAGTGTTGGGGGGTTTCTCCTGAAGTTCACTGTCATCTCCACAGTCTTGAGTGGGTTCAGCTCCAGGTGGTTCTGACCGCACCAGAGGACCAGCTGCTCCACCTCCTGTCTGTATGCAGACTCAGTCTCGTATTAGACCGATGACCGTGGTGTCGTCCACAAATTTCAGAAGTTTCACAGAAGGGTCCCCTGAGGTGCAGTCGTGGGTATACAGGGAGAAGAGCAGTGAGGAGAGTACACACCCCTAGGGGGCGCCAGTGCTGATGGACTGGGAGCTGGATGTGATGCTCCCCAGCCTCACACGCTGCCTCCTGTCAGTCAAGAAGCTGATAATCCACTGAGGCGGAGGCAGGCACTGTGAGCTGGGCAAGCTTCTTGTGGAGTATTTCAGGGATTATGGTGTTGAAAGCCGAGCTGAAGTCCACAAACAGGATCCTTGCATAAGTCCCTGGGGAGTCAAGGTGGTGCAGGATGTAATGCAGTCCCATGTTGACTTGTTGTCCACCGACCGGTTTGCCCGATAGGCCAAATGCAGGGGGTCTAGCGCTGTCAGTAAATCTTGCTTGGGTTCGGCCCACTAGACATGCTGCTGTGTTGTGCTATGGCCTGTTCAAGTGCTGGAATTTGTTATTTACGTGACAACACCTGAACGCAACACAGGCTTCGCTCCATAGACTGTTCAAGTGCTGGAATTTGTTATTTACGTGACAATGCCTGAACGCAACACAGGCTCCGCTCCATAGGCTGTGTGTTCAGTGCTTTGCTGTGCTACTGTGCGAGCAGCGTGTTACACACTGTCCATAACAATAACTATGTCAGGTAACAAACTGCGTCGGACTCGGGTCGGGTTCGGTCAGGAAAATGCGGTGAAGATAGGGGCCAGCTGGTCAGAGCAGACTCCCAGGCAGGAGGAAGATAGGGGCCAGCTGGTCAGAGCAGACTCCCAGGCAGGAGGAAGAAACACCGTCAGGTCCCAGAGCCTTCCTGGTCTTCTGTCTCTGGAAGAGCCGACACACATCCTCTTCACAGACCTTTAGTGCAGGTGGGGGGTTAGGTATGGGGGGAGGGTGGAGCTGGGGGTGCAGATAATCCCTTTGTGTGGTTGGAATGTGTGAAAAGTGCCTTTTCAAACCTGCAGTAGAAGCGGTTCAGGTCATCTGCTCGTTGGAGGTTTTCCACAGTGTGGGGGGATGGTCTCCTCTAGGTGGTAATGTCCTGCAGGCCTCTCCAAACTGACGCAGGGTCGTTGACTGAGAAGCTGTTTTTTAGCTTCTCACTGTAGCCCCTCTTGGTTACCCTGATCTCTTTGATACAGTCACCTGATACATCTCTTGATACAGTCTACCACAGTTCTCTCCATTTTATTACTGGGGATGGTTTTAGAACTCACCACTGTGAGCTGTATGAGAATGTAGGATGGTGTTCTCTCACTGATAGAAGGGAAACACATTGTCTCCTTTTTGTTTATAAGGCATTGCTTGGAAAGCTACCCTTCTACCTCATTTCTCTTTTAAAAATCAAATCCATCTCTCATCGCACACGATCACAGGAATTTTTATCCCTTGAAACCCCTCAGATCAGTACAGAGCTTGGTAAATTAGTTTTTAGTTTTTTCGCACCACGCAAATGGAACAAGTTGCAAGAGGTATTGAAATTGGATAGGTATGTATCGGTAGATCATTTAAAGTACATGCCAGATGATATGGTTGTTTTACAGTGTTGCTGCTTTGGTTAATTGACAGACATGATTTTCTACCTATTACGGTCTTTTATTGTTGTTGTTATGTTTCTGTCCTTTATGGCAGACTCCATTCTTAATTATTTAACTTTTTTGTCTTTTTACTGTTTTCATTGCTGTTTATAATTCTTGAAAGACATTACTGCTACTTATTTTGTTTTTATGGACTTTCTTCGTCACTTTATTGCACTTATATATTTGTATCCTTCTAGCCCATTGAAGGTTAACTCGGGGCATTGCTGTTAAAGAGCTTACTGCTCAGTCAGTTTTCCCTGAATAAACAATGGTTGATTTGATTTGATACGCAAAAGGAAACATGGATCTACTGTTAACTCACCTAGCACCACTGAGCTAGCTAAAATTACATCTCAGCCGATGAGGACACCATTAATGTTTACATCTTGTTCTGTCACAGGCATGAGCCTCTCGTCAGTAGCCCTTTTTATACTCCCTGATAAAGGCGGGAATGTATGCCATCATAGGGGAGACAGAGTTGTCTCTCCTTTAAACTGGTAGCAGATGTGGTTACAGCAACAAATCAATGTCCGTGTAAAAGGGACAACCAGCAGGATGGAAGGAGTGTGATATTTTGACAACGTGTTATGCGTGCAACCAACTGCCGATAGATTTAAAAAGCAGCTAGCTGTAATCAACAGCTAACTCAAAGAAGAACATCCATCCATCCATCCATTTTCTAATCGCTTATCCTCTTGAGGGTCACGGGGGGGCTGGAGTCTATCCCAGCTGACATTGGGCGAGAGGTGGGGTATGCCCTGGACAGGTCGCCAGAATATTGCAGGGCTGACATGTAGAGACAGACAACCATTCACACTCACATTCACACCTACAGACAATCACCATTTAACCTGTCCCCAATCTGCATGTCTTTGGACTGTGGGAGGAAGCCGGAGTACCCGGAGAAAACCCATGCTGACACAGGGAGAACATGCAAACTCCGCACAGAACCCACCTGGGATCGAACTAGGATCCCTCTTGCTGTGAGGCGACAGTGCTAACCACCACACCACTGTGCCGTCCCTCAAAGAAGAACAGCAACTGAAAATGAAAAAAATGGAAAACAATGAGGTTCTTACCCTCTGACCAGAGGATGAGATCAGCTGCTATATAACAGGGACTGTAAATTATTGTTTTTGCCATATTATATGATTGTTATTGTTTAGAGAGCGCTGCTGTTGTGTTACATGTCACACCCGTTACGCCTCTTTTGCTTCAGGGACGCCAAAAATCACATATTGAGGCGGCATGATGCCGCTTTTGTTTGGATCTGTAAAAAATAGGATAACAGAGGGTCTTTGTTGTGGCCCTATTGCATGATTTCTGTATAAGAGTGCATGAGTAGATGCACACTTCCTTCTGCATGGTGATATGGTTGGCGGATGTAGTTAGGTAGAAAGAAAGAAAGTAGTTCCTAAATGAAACTGCTCACAACAAGGTCTGTGGATTATCTTGAGTAACCAGGTCATTGCTGTTGATTTTTTTTAATTTATATGGTTATTTATATTATATAAATATTTTTGGGCACTTTGAGCAACACAAACTGCCATTCCTGCCATTTAGTTCCATTTTATTAGAGGAAAGGCAGACATCTCTATGGCCGATATCTCCAACATGATAAACAGCACTACAGGTAAGATAAAAAATATATATATTTATGATGTGGGGGTGAACTGTCCCTTCACAGCCACAGATCTGGACCAAATTCAGAGTGACATCTGTCAAAAATATATACTGCTGTCAACAGCTGAGTCTGAATTCATTTCAAATAACTAACTAGCATCCTCTGCCTTAAAGGATAGTTCACTTTTTTTGAAGTGGGGTTGTTAGGGGTACTTATCCATAGACAGTATATAACATAAAGTAGATGTCGGTCAGCAAGCCTCCAGTTTAGAGAAACAGGCTGGAGTCTGACATGGAAGCTAACCTACTGCTGTGGAGGGGTCAGAATGAAATACAAGCCACCAAAAAAAGTCCCACCTTATGAAATCATTTTCAGTTTAAGTGTACAATACATTAAGAGTGTTTTCACTGCCTCACCTTATTGTCAGACAGTAATTTCCAACAGGAAAATTAAGCTGTTATATCATTCTCTTCCAAACCAGACTCCACTGAGAAAAACAGTAATTTAACATTGCTGAACACAGGAGCTGCTGGTCTACCACTGCCCCCAGCAGTTAGTTTGTTTGTGTTATTGTATGACTTTGTTGTGTAAAAGGGTTCATTTGGATTCACCAAATTCACACAGTAACACAAACTAACTAACTGATGGAAGCAGCAGTAGACCAGCAGCTCCTGTGTTAACCAAGCTAAAATGATTGTTTAAAATGTTTTTGTCCATGAAGTCTGGTGGCTTTGACAAGTGCATAGATAGGAAACTGAAGCAGCTTTCCTGTTGGAACAGGCTGGCTGATAGAAAGGTAAAACAGTGAAAAGTTAAAAAGAGGGGCAAAGAGCCAATAAGATAAAAACACATAGATAAATAAGGAAGTGACAGTCAATTTATGCAATGTAGTCAGCTCGGCTTGTGGGCTATGTATTGTTCATAAGTCTGACTGCCTCAGGAAAGAAACTGAATATGAGGCGTGAGGTCCTTGTTTTAATACTGCTCTGTAATGGCCTGGGTCAGGACACTCTCCACTGCACATCTGTAGAAGGCAACAAGGGCGGGGGAACCAAGGCCAGCATGCTTTAATTTCCTTAGAAAGTAAAGACGTTGATGGGCCTTCGTGACCACACTGACTGTGTTGGCAGACCAGGTGAAGTTATTTGTAATGTGTAGTCCCAGATACTTGAAGCTGGGGACCACCTATACAGCTTCACCTCCGATATGAAGGGCGACGGGGGGGGGTGGCTGCTCCTCCTAAAGGCCCTGACACACCAAGCCAACGGTTGGCCATCGACCAAAGTCGAGCCGTCGGTGAGCGTCTGTGGGCCTAGTTTTTGCGTTTTTTCCGTATCACCGTCAGCCCTTCAGCGTCGGCGGCTTTCGGCCAATTGAGCATGTTGAATCGGCTCTCTGTTTGAATCCAAACGGAGAGCCGAGGCTAGCTGGGAGCGGCTAGCGCAGCATGACGGAGGGAAGCACAGCCAGTTAGCTGGGGCTAGCTAGGAGCGGCTAGCGCAGCATGACGGAGGGAAGCACAGCCAGTTAGCCTCTGCTAGCTTCCCAGCTAGCCCCGGCTCTCCGTTTGGATCCAACCGGAGAACCGAGCCCTGGTTTGTTATTCAGGTTAAAGTGGGAAGAAGCAGCAGGTTTATCGGGCAGCCTGCAGAGGAAACACCGGGACCGTCTGAATGTAATAGCCAGTGGAGGTGCTGCGGTGCTCGGCTACACACGTAGGTAACACCTTGGCTGTCAGGATGTACCACTCTCTCACTCCGCTCTCTCTCACGCAGGCGCAGAACATACGTGCCACTTGGCCAGCGGATGTAGTCCGTGTAGTGTGTTCAAATGCAACTGACACAGGGCGACGTGAGGCGACATGAGGTGACGTAGACGACGCAACAGTTGGCTTTCGCTGCCCTTCTTTGATGTCAATTTGGTGTGTCCGCACCTTAAAGTCGATCATCAGCTCTTTGGTTTTCGCCACATTTATGCAGAGGTTGTTTGCTCTGCACCAGACCTCCACTTGCTGCACCTCCTACCTGTACTCTGTCTCATCATGTGGGATATAAGTCCCACAACCGCGGTGTAATCTGCGAACTTGACAATATGACAGCTCGGGTACCCTGCCGAGCAGTCGTATGTCAACAGTGTGTACAGCAGGGGGCTCAATACACAGCCCTGGGAGGAACCGGTGTTAAGGGTGGTGGGTGAGGATGTGCGGCCGTGGATCCTAACAGTCTGTGTCCTGTTAGATTAGATAGATTAGCTTCTATGTTCGAGCCTGCATCTTCAAACTGGGAGCGTGCTGACTGACGTAACACTGTATGTAACACACTGACTGTGGATAAGTAACCCATACAACCCCACTTCAAAAAATCTTAACTATTCCTTTAAGACATGGATACTTCATTCACACAGTGTCTTTCTTCTTTAACTTACTTACTGACAGACGCCAGTCACTACCTAAACAGCTGCCCACCATTCACAATCAAACCCCACCTCGAGTGGAGAGAGACGACAAGGAGAGACAGAAAGAGAGAGAGCTGAAGGAGCAGAGAGAAAGAGAAAAAGAACAAAGAGAAAGGGAGCATAAGGAGAAAGAGAGGAAAGAGAAAGAAGATAGAGAACAAAAAAAGAAGGAGAAACAGGAGAGGGAGCAGAAAGAGAGGGACAGGAAAGAAATAGAGAATGCGGAGAGGGAGAAAGGGGAACGAGAGCAAAAGGAGAGGGAGTGTAGAGAAAAGGAAAAAGAAATGGAATGGGAGAAGGAGAGGGAGATGGAAAGGAGGGTGAAGGAGCAGAAAGAGAGGGAGAAAAGACAGAAAGAGCAAAAGGACAGGGAGAGAAGGGAATATGAGAGAGAGAGAAAAGAGAGAGAGCTGAAAGAGAGGGATAGAAGGAATAGAGAGCAGAGAGAGAAGGAGAAACAGGATAGGGAGATGAAAGAAAGGGAGAGACAGGAGAGGGAGTGGAAAGAGAAGGAGCAAAAAGAAATACTGGAGAGAGAACAGAAAGAAAAGGAAAAACATGAGAGGGATCAAAGTGAAAGGGAGAGGCAGGAGAGAGAGCAAAAAGAGAGAGAGAAACAAGAGAGGGAAAGAACAGATAAAGAGAGAGAAAAGAGAGAAAGGGAGTGGAGAGAAAAGGAGAAACAGGTGAGGGAGCGGAGAGAGAAGGAGAAAGAGCAGAAGGAGAGGGAGAAAGAAAAAGAGCGGGAGCAGAAAGAAAAGCAGGGAAGAGAGAGGGAAAAAGAGAGGGAGAAAAAAAGGGATCAGGAGAAAGAGAAAAGGGAGAGAGAGGAGCTGGAGAGGAGAGATGGCACAGTGGAATTCTCAAGGTTTAAGGAAGAGAAGAGAGGAGGAGAGAAGAAGATGGAGGATCGGTCCAGAGCCAAGAGTTCAAAGGACAAGGCGGAGCCTCCTCCCAAGAAGAGGAAGAAGTGGCTTAAGGAGGTGCCATTCTCCTCCTCTGAGTCTGACTCCTCCGTGCCCAGTGATGATGAAGGTCAGCTGTTATGTGTGTGTGAGTGTATGCTACACACAGATTTGTTTATCGCATATTAATAAATCTCCCATAGGTCAGTGTGTTCTGTGTTCTGGCCTTCAGTGAAGCTTCTTTGTGTTTCAGGACCTGTGCGGGCTGGAGTTAACAACCGAGCCATGAGGGAGATGTTCAGGAGCTATGTGGAGATGCTGGTCAGTACAGCGCTTGACCCTGACATGATCCAAGCACTGGAGGACACTGATGGTGAGCACTCAGATTTGGGAACACAATGAAAATATAAATGAATAAGTTGAGAAAACAGCTGAATTGTCCAGAGATAAACTGTTGTCACTTTAATACCAAATGACAGTTTTCAGCCAGTGTCAGGTTGAATGTATTTTTTCAACATATCCTCATACAATGGTTTATGTGATATCCAAATTCAAAAAACAAATAAGTGACCCACAGAGGATGCCATGTCCTTGGCTTAAAGTCATATAATTAATGTAATGTTACAGAGGTTTGGTTTGGGAGAGGAACAAGATGACAACCTACCTTAAAGTGACATAGTTCACTCAGAGTTCACACCGTTTGGAATAAAGGTCTCAAGGGTAAAGTCCTGTGTTTAATGGCCCATCCACCACCCCACCCTGCCTACTTATAGACCACTTGGGACTGCTTCCTTCCTTTCTCCTGTCAGCGCACTGGTCACATTATTGTAGCCTACCAAAATACATGGGTTATGCACAAATTATTGGCTCATGATTAAATTGGATATATACCTATTTTGGTACATTTCTTTCCAAAACATCCAAACAGCGCGGAAGACGGGCCTGATTTTCTCTACCTTACAGTCACCATGTCTTTTCCATTAATTATTGTAGACTCCCAAACTTGATCTGGTCACAGTGAAGATAGAATCTGGAAAGTAATGTTTGGTTAGTGTTTTACTGTAGTTGCATGACAAATGAGTTCAGATTAATTTGAAGGTTATTATGGCAGTGGGTGCTGGTCTCTGCCAGGGTTCATGTTCCCATACAGGATCCTAAGACGCAGCCAGGGGGAGGAAGGGGTCCGGTTTGGGGACCTCTGAATTGCATCTCTGCCTTTTGCAGATGATGTGGTTCTGTTTGCTTTATCACAGCATGGCCTCCAGCACTCACAGGGGCAATTTGCAGCTGAGTGTGAAGCGGTCAGGATGAGAGTCAGCACCTCCAAGTCTCATGCCATGGTTCTTTGCCGAAAAACGGTGGATTGCCCTCTCTGGGTTGGGAGAAAGTTACTGCCCCAAGTGAAGGAGTTCAAGTATCTTATGGTCTTGTTCCAAGAGTGAGGGTAGAATGGAGCATGAGATGGATAGGCGTTTTGGCCTGGTATCTGCAGTGATGCGGGTGATGCGCTGGGACCAGCTTTAGGTAGTGACCAAAAGAATGAGATTGTGGATACAAGCGGCTGAAATGAGTTTTCTCCGTGGGGTGGCTGGGCTCAGCCTTAAAAATAGGGTAAGGAGCTCGGACATCCAGAGGGAGCCCAAAGTAGAACCGCTGCTCCTTCACATCGAAAGGGGCCAGTTGAGGTGGTTTGGGCACCTGATAAGGATGCCTCCTGGACACCTCCTGTTAGAGGTGTTCCAAGCATATAATAATAATAATAACAATAATAATAATATGTATAATAATGACACATTTTATTTGTATAGCGCTTTTCAAAACACTCAAAGACAACATAAGAGCAGTACAACACAGTTAAGAGCAAGAATGGGGATTGAATGCAAGCCTGAACAGGTGGGTTTTGAGCAAAGATTTGAAGGAGTTTAAGTCTATACAGTTACGGATGTTTGGGAGAGAGAGTTTCAGAGGGAGGGGGCAGCAGTGGAGAAGGCTTTGTCCCCCCTGGTTTTGTGCTTGGTGGAGAGGAGATTTGCATCAGAGGAGCGGAGACTGCGGGAGGGGGTGTGACAGTACAACAGGTCAGTGAGGTAAGATGGGGCCTGGTTATGGAGGGCTTTGAAGATGAAGAGAAGGACTTTGAACTGGATGCGTTGAGGAATTGGGAACCAGTGGAGGTTCTGAAGGACAGGCCTGATATGGTCGCGGGAGTGGGACTGGGTGAGGAGACGGGCAACAGAGTTCTGGGTGTACTGTAGTTTATTGAGGACTTTAGAAGATGAACCATACAGAATGCTTGCAGTAGTCAAGTCTGGATGTGATGAATGCATGAATCAGAGTTTCTGTAGCTGAGAAGGTGAGTGAGGGGTGGAGCCGAGCTATGTTTTTTAGATGGAAGAAAGTGGTTTTGGTGATATGATTAACGTGCAGTTCAAATGAAAGGTTGTTGTCGAAAGTGACTCCAAGGTTGCGTAGATGTGGAGATGGAGAAAGTGTGGAATTTGCAACATTAAGGCTGAAATTGGAAATGGATGGTTTTAGTGAGGGAACTGGGGGCTGATTATGATCTTGTCTGATTTGTCACAGTTGAGTTGTAGAAAGTTAGTTTGCACCCAGGATTTTATTTCAGTTAGGCAATTTTCAAGTGTGGAGCAGATTGCTGTAGTGATGGATTTGGTGGCAATGTAGATCTGGACATCGTCGGCATAGCAGTGGAAATGGAGGCCATGTCGGCGGATGATGTTACCAAGCGGGAAGATGTAAATGATGAAAAGGAGAGGCCCAAGCACAGAACTCTGGGGGACGCCTTGGGACAGAGGAAGGGTGGAAGAGTAACAGTTATTGATGTGGATGAATTGCTGTCTGTTGGAGAGATATGATCTGAACCAGGAGATAGCCGTGCCAGTGATGTTGTAACAGGTTTTAAGACGGGAGAGGAGGGTGGAGTGGTTAATTGTGTCAAACGCAGCAATGAGATCGAGCATGATGAGGATGTTGAGGTGTCCAGAGTTGGCGGAGAGGAGGAGGTCATTGATGACTTTGAGAAGAGCTGTTTCAGTGCTGTGTTGTGACCGGAATCTGGATTGAAACGTCTCAAATAGGTCGTTGGAGGTGAGGTGGGTTTTGAGGTGAATGGCAACAATGCGTTAGAGGATTTTTGACAGAAGGGGGAGGTTGGAGATGAGCCAGAAGTTGGTCATGATGTCGGGATTGAGTCTGGGGTTTTTGAGGATAGGGGTGACAGTGGCAAGTTTCAGAGGATCTGGGACTAAGCCAGAGCTGAGAGAGGCATTAGCCCCTTTTCCACCAAAATTTCCAGGAACTTTTATTACCAGGAATTTGTTTACCTGGGTAAAAGAATTCCTGGTAATCTGTGTGGTTTGCCTTTCCACCTCACCTCAAGTTCCAGAAATTTTTTTCAAATTAGCGTGATGACGTAGATGATTCGGTGTGTGCCCTGTATTTGGCTCTGGTAGCTTGGCTAGTTACGTGCTGGTGTAGAGAGTTGGGGCTGTTTGTCTCAGCCAGAAGCTAAGTTTAAAAGTATTTTAAGATACGTGTCAGACTAAGTTAGTCTCCATACAGACAGCTGTCATTTGAGCTTATTAGTAACAATTCGCTGAACTAGCGTGCTGTTGTTGTGTAAGACATAACGTTAGTGTTGGTGGATGAGAGACTGTGGACGGAGCGTATTGAATATCGTTGTCTACATGTTTACATGTTCATGTTGCTGAACTTATCAATACTATGGTCTTTAATCATTTAGCCCCGGGCAGGGGCGGATCTAGAAAAATATTTATGGGGTGGCAAGAGGGGGGCAGGAATTTTTGAGAGGTGGCAACATATGGCAGCGGTATATATACTGAATTTAATCACAGTTATCACAGTTTGATGAGAAATAGTATGTTCACACTACATAAGGGCACGGGCTGCCATTTACAAACTCATACAGACAAACTTAATCTCATGCAATCAATGTCTTGCATTTGAGGTTTCATGTGAAACAGTTCATATTAGGAGTAAGTGTCGAAGGAGGTTCAACAAACCCTGAGTCTAACCCTGAACTCTGAGTTGATTTACCCTGAGATGGGAAACTCTGAGTTACCGGTTCCAGAACAGCTGATTTGAGTTAGTTCAGTCAACTCTGAGTATGTTCACTCTGAGTTAAGCCGACAATAAAAAGCCATCATCAATGGAGCTCCTACTCCACGATTCACCATGGCAACAGGTAAATAAAAGACAGCGCCTCCATTTTAATCCAGTGAATGTAGAGATATTAATGCATGTGTAGCAGGCGGTGCACGTTTATCTTTAAAGGGAAATTTCGGTTTATTTCAACCCGTCTCCTATCGTCCTAAATTTGGTTCAAGTGACTAGTGACATACAGATAATAGTTAGCATGTTAGCCGTTAGCCTAGATACAGCCGTAGCATCAGACCTGTTAAAACGTAAGAGAACGGGCATCCTTTCAAGTGCAAAGTTAGTCCACTAAACAAGCTTTTTTCCACAAAGACCGCCTCATATCATTAGGATAAATGTCAGAGAACACATAGAAAACGACATGTAAACATGTAAACCCTTACCAGTGTGCTGCCATGTTTGTTTATCCCTCTAGCTCTGCTTTCCAAAGCGCAGCCGAAATATATCTCGCCAGCTCTAGATAAAGCCCAGCTGGATACTACTCCAGGTGGAGGTGTCTTGTCCTCGGTCACATCCAGACCTTGAAAATAAGGCTGCAACCGGTCCCATTCCTTGCAACAGAGGCATTCCTCTTCTCTGGGCACTGGGGCACAGCATTCACAGGTACACCACCAATCTCCAGAGCTAAAGCCTTGTGGCAGCCATTCCTCCTCTCTCGTCCTCTAACGTTACCTGTTGCGCCTCGCTCTCTCCTCCTCCATTCAGGCGACCGTCTGGTTCTGCCTTCCAGCTGTTGCTGCTTGTTCAGGCACGCTATGAGATCGCTGCTTGTTCTCGCGATATTTCGGCCGCGCTTTGGAGAGCAGAGCTACATTGTAAACAAACATGGCAGCACACTGGTAAGGTAAGACAACACGTTTACATGTCGTTTTCTATATGTTCTCTGACATTTATCCTAACGATATGAGGCGGTCTTTGTGGAAAAAAGCTTGCTTAGTGGACTAACTTTGCACTTGAAGGGATGCCCGTTCTCTTAGGTTTTAACAGGTCTGATGCTTCGGCTGTATCTAGGCTAATGGCTAACATGCTAACTATTATCTGTATGTCACTAGTCACTTGAACCAAATTTAGGACGATAGGAGACGGGTTGAAATAAACCGAAATTTCCCTTTAAAAGAAGAGCCTGAGTCAGATCGAGGAAAGTGTAAATAAGTTAACCATAAAGCTAATAAAAAAGTTTTATTCAGTGTTGTCCGTTTATTCATCATTTATCAGACTTACATTTCCTTAATGAAGATAAAGTGGTGGAATCTGACTGTGTATCAGGCTGTAGATACATTACATTATATTAATAATATATAATAATATATTTGTTCAGATTTAATCTGATGGGGAAAAACACAAGAGGTAGCAACTGAAAAATAGGAAGATTTAAAACATATAGGCTAGGCTATAGATCAAAGACATAAAAACATGACTGTAAACTCACAGTCTGACCCAGTAATAATATGTTTGGTGATTTGCACTTGAAAAGATGTTGAGGTTAAAATACAGTAGATTTTAAAATGTTGGACATCTATTTGTATCTTGACTCAACAGCATTCAGTGACTTTATTTCAGCTACAAATGTAGTAAATTAAAGACCCTGAAATGCTGCACCATTGCTCACTCAGAAATATTAACATATAATCCCCAATATTAGGCTATAGGAATTATGTTCCATCAGTGCGGCAAATGACATCAGTGATAGAGATCATTAGTCACTGATACTACCTAACTAAAGCTTCATACCGATTTTTAAAATTTAAATAATTAGACCTACACATTATGTGCAATCAACATTTCGGAGCTGCTCTAACAGACTGACAGTCTGATCCTTGTGCACAGTGTTATAAAAAATAATAAATATAAAAAGGACAGAGGTTTGATTCTGAGCTGAGGATGAATTTTCGCTGTGTAATATTTGAATGTAAAGACAAAAACTGATGTCCAAAGAAATTATTGATGTGCATAAATTCAGTAACTTAAGACAGTCCTGAATAACAAACTAATATCCAGCAGGATTTATACTGTGACAGACGGTAAATCTCCGCTAATTAATGTGCTTCGATACAAGCTTTGACACGGACTGAATGAATTAAGAAGTGAAACAGCGTGTAAGAGGGAGGAGACAGAGAAAAACCTAACCTGCTTCACAGACTCAGTTGCCATGGTGATTGATTTAGAGTTTGATTTACCTCTCTTTCTGGAACTGAAAACCCAGAGTTTCCCTCATTTCAGGGTTAACATACTCAGAGTTTTCACTAAACCTGCTTTCTAGAATAGGCTACCCCTCTGGCTCCACTCATTTTTCCAAACAAAGCAGTCTCTTGCTGCTCTGGCGTTATCTCGTGCTGCATTCACTGCAGTCGGACATCGGAGATTCGCACTCGTAAATGTCAAATTGGCCATAACTTTCCTTTGAATTTGTTGCTGCCAACTGGGGTGGCAGCAGGGGTGGCATGGCCTTCTTTTAGGGTGGCATTTTCCACCCTATGCCACCCCGGTAGATCTGCCCATGGCCCCGGGGCAAAGTTAGTACTGGGTTTTGGTACCCATCCTTAATCAAAACACAAACAAAGTGAAGCTTGTAGAAATGAAATAAAGCTTGCAGCGGCTGCCTGCACCAGGAAGTGTGTGTGTTCCACCGATCAGTGTTCTTCTGCAAAGAGCCCCGCCCCTCAAGAATTCCGGGTAATGTGAAAAGTCCTACCCCCTGCTAGGTACTTTTTCCAGGGTAAATTTGGGGTTGAGGGAAAGTTTTTTTACCCGGGTAATTTTGGTGGAAACGCGCAGAGGTTTTTCAAAATTCCGGGTAATTGATAAAAGTTCCTGCAGTGGAAAAGGGGCTATTGATGGTTCTGGAGATGAGTGGGAAGATAGAAGGGAGACAGCACTTAACAAGAGAGGAAGGGATTGGGTCGTGAACTGATGTAGAGTTACTCATACTTGTAATGGCTTTTGTGAGAAAAGAGTTTTGGGGTTGTTGGAGCCAGAGTGTATGAGATGAGACTAGTAGTTGGACCGGGCTGTGTTGAGTGCGTTCTTGTAGTGTAGCAGGTGGTCTGTGTAGGCTTGAAGGTGAACTGTTAGGCCAGTCTTCTTGTAGAGTCTTTCCAGCTGACGCTTTCGGGATTTCTTGGCGTGGAGCTCAGGGGTGTACCAGGGGGCAGAGTGAGTGAAGGAGACAGTTTTAGTTTTGATGGGGGCCAATTGATTTAGGCAGGAGGAGAGGGCGGTGTTATAATAGTGGACAAGGTCAGTGGGGTCGTCAGAGAACGGGGGAGGGGAGGTAGATATTATGCTGGTGAGTGAGGCTGAGAGAGCTCAGGGAGTGATGGATTTGAGATTTCTGAAGGATATTGTGCGTTTTATGGGTTTGGATATTATGTCCATAGTGACTGCCAGGTGGTCAGAGATATGGAGGTTGATACTGGAGAGGTGGTGTAGACCAGTTGAGCAGACCAGATCCAGAATGTGTCCATGCGAGTGAGTGGGGAAGTTTACATGTTGTGTCAAGTTGAAGCCATGTAGTAGATCCAGAAATTCTGTGGGAGATTTGCAGACAGTATTATCAATGTGGAGATTGAAATCGCCAAGGAGGAGAACAGAAGGTGAAATGGCACAGAGCTGGGTAAAAAAACCCCAGAAAAATCAGACAGGAAGGAGGGGTGTGGCTTGGGGATGGTAGATGATGGCAGAGACCAGGGGAGTCGGACCAGAGAGTTTGAAGACAAGATGTTCAAATGAGTTAACTGCAGGGATGGAAATGGTGGTTATTTTGATGTCCTTCCGATGAATAGCAGCAACACCATCTCCACGGCCCTCAGGGCGAGGTTTGTCAGTGTATGTGAATCCGGTGGGTGTGGTCTGATTAAGTAAAAAATAGTCCAGGTACCATGTTTCAGTGATGCAAAGAAGATCCAGGTTGTTGTCAGTGATGAATTCATTCAGGATGAGGCTTTTGTTGTTCAGAGATCGTGTGTTGAATAGAGCCGTTGCTTTGCTGCAGACATTGCTTTAGGACAGTTTGAGAGGACGGAGGAATAGTAATGGGTAGTAAATTCTGGGCACGTCTGTGAGCAAAGTAAGGCTTGATTGAGTAGGTTCTTTCAGTGATGATTACAGGAATGTTTGTGGGAAGGAGAACATAATCGGTGGAAACATATTGTGAAGGGCTGGGAACTGTAGGATGTTTGGGATTTGACCTGGAGCTGGCTGTTGAGGTTAGTGGCAGTTGCAGTTGGACCTTGTAGGGGGAGAGTTTGTGGGAGCCTGTACTCGCAGAATGATATGTAGAGGAAGAAGAGGAATGCACTGAGGAGGGTGTGTGGCATGTAAACAGTCACGGACGCTTGTTTTCCATGGTGTGTACAGTGTGCGCGATGTTAGCTGCTAGCATGCAGCTACCTAATTTGCTCAGGTGCAGTCCGTCATGCCTGTAGAAAGAGGGGCGAATCCAAAATAAGTTAAAATTATCGATAAAGTTAAAACTGTTCAAACTGCAGGCGGCCCAGAGCCAGGAGTGGAGAGAGAGGAGTCTTGAGAATCGCCCTGTGCCACGGCCAAGTGTGGGAAGGGGGCCGCTGATGAAAATTGACTTCCCACAGTCTTTTAATGTGGAGAACAGACTGTTAAAGTCATTCTTCAGCAGTTCGGTGTGAATTGCAATCCGTGCATCTCTATTTACCACCTAAATCTATGCCCTGCATAGATTTGATATTTGCCTCTGATGCCTTGGCAAGAGTTGGGGAGGGGAATGATTTAAAAAAAGAGAGATTGCATGTGATTACTTTTCCATTTATGTCAGTTCAGAAGGTCCTTGGTGATGGCAACTGAAATATAGAGTAGAGTGAAAAGATCTGACCCGTGCTCAGTGGAACAAATTTGAGGAAGGTACAGCAGCAGCTCTAGGGGAAGTCAGTAGCAATGGATACATTGATGAGTACAGTACTTCTGTAAGTGCAATGATCTTGGCCTCACTAGGCGTTTTGGAACCAAATTGCTCTGGGGATTCTCTGAGAGGAAGTGGCCAGTATGGAGATCCCCTGAGAACTACATACCGTCAAGGGCTGTATCTCCGTTTGTATCCGCACAGCCAATAGGAAAGCTGAGGTGATGTACTGTAAGCTGGCTGGCGGTTGGTATAGCACTATCACATTCACCTTGACAAGTCAAAAATCACATTGTATTTCCATCATTGCATATACGCTCAGTAAAGCCTGGACTTGTCGATCCTTCTGTTTTCTGTTCTTTACATGGCTAACAGGTTTTTTAAAATGGTGGCTACCGCTGCTGCATTGGCTGTGTTTAACAAGTCAACGCACACTTTAGTCACTTTTGCCGGAGAGTACCTATTCTGAAAAAGGAGCTAAAAGAGTCCTTCAAAAAGGTGTTCTAAGAGCTACAGTCATAATTTTTTATGATGCAGATGCAACATAAAGAAGGGTTCTGAGAATTGTGAAGAAGTTCCTCTCATCCAAGAACGCCTAATGACAATCCCTAATCAGGATACTGCCAAAAAAATGCTTTACAGTTCCATGGTGAAACAAGGATTGTGAGAAGGCAGTGAATAATAGAAAACAGACTTTGGGAAACATGCACATGTATCCTACTGGCATACATTTGGGCATGTTGGAGTGTTACACAGGTGAGATGAGACTTAGCATCTCTCATGTCTGAGGCCTTAGTCCAGGAAAAAAAAGCTCCTTTGTGGAGGTAATGAGTTGCAGCAATGAGTTCAAGGAACTTCTGATCATGTTCATGAGTGAGGGATAGGATGGAACATGAGTTAGTGAACTGCTTAGATGAAGAGGTGGAGGCAACATGCATTTATTGCAGTGTAGGTATTGTTTATATGAGGTACATCTTTTTCCATGCCAGTGCTGTTGTATTGAAAACCACCACTGGAACCACTTAACATACTTGCGCCTTTAAAGCTCTTTGCAGGTCTTTCATGATAATAGTCAGTGACAGTGATTCAAATGTAAGATGTTAATGATTTTGATGTTCTTTGTAGTGACAGTTGTACTACTTAAACTCCTCAGATGAATTGTACCTCCCACCCATGAGGAAAATTGATAGCCTGCTCAGTGAACAGAAAAAGAGGTTGTTGAGGAGAGTCAACATGAGTGTTCAGCACCAGGTAAAACTTTTTCACATTCTTCAAGTCTGTTTTACAGGCACCTCTCAAATTACTGTCTGTTAGAAGTTTCTTTACACCAATCCCATTCCCATGTCTATGAGTGTAAACTTGAGCTGTACTTATATCTTTGACTGCATTCTGCTTTCCTCTCCCCAGGAGGCTTTACATATATTCCCCAAAATGACGGCAGACCCACTGGAATCTGGAGTGATCAAAGTTCACCTTGGCGGAGAGGGCTACAACCGCAAAACTCTTAACCGGGTCAAGAGGAGTATTCCTAAGCAACAGGTCAGAAAGAGCCCTTTACACTGAGTAGTTCTTACCACTGCGATGCACAATGCTGCCCTTGAGGTTTTACATGTGTAAAATGAGAAGTTGGTGAGGTGCAGGAAGTTAGCCACAGATGCAGCATGACAGCATGAAAGTTCATTCCTAACCTTTGGGGAACAGAGTACAATATGTAACAAAATAGTCAAAGCTCAATTGTTCTTTCACAAGCTTTCTGGGCTTTCACTCACATGTAATTATGGAGTTTCATGCAGTTTTTAGACACCCATGTTCAAATCAAGGCCAGAGGAAAGCCAAGAAACTAGGGATGTCCCGATCCGATCCTCGGCGCCGATCATGTTATTTTTACAAAATCGGTAATCGGTAAAAGATCGGAGAAATCAAAACAACAACAATGGCCAGGTTTTTCATCTATGTTGTTCACTGTTGCCTCCGCTTTCCAATGTATAAAGTGTGGCGATCCTGTATATTTTATAAATATATTTTTTTTATAAGACAGTCAGCTGATGGCTTGCTCACCTCCAGACATTGAGGTAACGTTACCTCCAGACACACCCACCGTTGCTATCGCCAGTGGGATGGCTCGATCAGCTGAGCCCAGGTAGACCGGCCACTACATTATGCCGCTCCTGGCAGTATGACAAGTGAGAAATGAGCCAGAAGTCCTCTGTGTATTTGGCCTACCACGGCATTTTACACCGCTCAAAGTCCGCGAAATAGGTGCGCTTCACTGTGGAATATCATCCATCCGGCCACCGGCCTCACCTCAGAGATTCCGCCACGGATATCAAGGGATCCTATGGAGCCTCCACACCCGAAACAACGCTGGAGCGTTACGGCATTCACTCACGGCCCCGTGAGTTGGCAAAAGCCGGGGGTTACTTTCCGTTTTATTATTCCTTATTTGGAACCTTAGGGCCGGGTTGATTTATTGTTTTGAAACTAAACTGAGTCAGAGCAAACAGTGGATTTTCTTTACCTCCTTGTTTACGAGAAAACCTGGGGTGGCATTTTCTTTTGTTTAGCGAACTGTGTGGATTGAACTGAATTGAACTGTGAACTGTGAACTGTGTGTTATTTGGAAATCCCGGAAGGGAGTTTTTAGTTTGAACTTGATTGAACTGACTGAACGGAATGGAGCATTTCTTTTCTTTGGTCAAAAAAATATATACTTTCTTGAAACTGATTACAGTTGTATTTGTGTTTTTGAAAATTGAGTATAATTCTTTTGTTCTACAGAAACCAGGTAAAAACAGTTTTATTTTGTTTGTTGAAGACAAGAAGATATTTAATTTGTTTAAATGTTGTGCTGCTGAACCACTGATAAGCTTTTTGGATACTATTTAAATAAAAAAACAAACCTTATGGGAGAACTTGGATGCATTCTTTTTTTTAATGCTTTGCAAAGTATCGGATTGGACTCGGTTTAAAAATAAAGGACTCGTATCGGATCGGATGCAAAAAAAATGTGATCGGGACATCCCTACAAGAAACCCTCTCAAACAGGCCAATTTCTGAATGTTGAAATCAGTTACAACTTGTTGTCAGTGAGGAGGAGGATAATGACAAGGTGCTGCAGGTCCAAGGGTTACTGCAGGCTAACGGCTGCAAGGAGTTGATGATGAGAATCACTGTACACTGTATTATCAGAGCTCACCTGAAAGCCTGCAGCTCTGTGGTGAGGCTGCTACTGACAGGCTTTCTGATAAAATGCTCACTGAAGTTTATAAAGTATGAATCAGACATGTTGTGGCTGTTTAGGATATAATGATACTCTTGTGAAAAGTAGAGAGGTAGGGAATGCATTAGTTAAATGACAATTTATTCTACACTAATGTCAAAGATGATGAATGTTTGGATTTATTACAGAACAGCTAAGCAGTTAACCTCACTACATTTACTACATTTTTATCATAAAGTTGGCTGATAAAATTACTTGTCTGAGCAAAGTTGAAAAATTATCAGTCACATCAAATTAAAATTTAATGTCAGCTGACTGATGTTAGTTATATCCAATAAAGATGTTCTGAATTCTGAAATGTTTGAAATGTTTAAACGATACTAGGCAGAGTGATGTTTCGAGCCGACAGCTCTTCCTCAGACTTCTGATAAATGACAGAAAGTCACCATCCTAAATACCCATAGTGTCTGAACCAGTCATGTGACGTCCCACACCTGTTGCTCATATTCTTAATAAAAATAAATAAAGAAATAAAATATAAATATAATTAAAGCTGCTAGCAGCGTTGTCGGGACCTCGGCTTCACGCTTTTTTGGCTTCCAGCTCACGTAGAGATTTTGAATTATTTGTGAGAGGCAAAATGTTGATAAAACAAGCTATGTCAATAGAATGCAACATCCACGTTGAAATGTAATACACTGTCATGATAAAGAAATTATATAATGTGAACAACATGGTGTTTGTCATGCTGTTAAGAATTGAAGTGTACCCCATGTTTTGTAAAAGACAAAGGCCTGTTGTGACAGTACTCCTGTTTTGTGTGTAACACATTGTGATCTAAGTACATGAATATATATGTACATAATATAAATTTTAACTGGATAACAATACAGTATGTAATTAACAGTCATGATCATAAATGTAGCAACAGAGTTATCAGTATTAAAGGTTGTAGTAGTATGTGACAGATGGAAAACGGTGGTATATACTGTAGGTGGTGTTTAATTTTTTCAGTAAAATAATGTACAAGTCCCTATAGACAGAAAATATCACCTTTCCAAAAACTGCTGTAAAAATATAATATATTAATATTTTTGCCACATTGAACAAGTCAATCTTTTAGAACTACTGTAGCGTGAAATATACATATTAAATATTAACTATGTTTTGAGGATTTTAATTGTTTAATGGTTTGTTTCATAGCTCTACTGTTTTTATAGGGGGAAAAAAATTTAAATAATTTCCATAAAATACATGTCAAGGAGAATTTAATAGTTGTTATTAGGCCCTGAGCTAGGTCAATGAACTACTTCAGCCTGAAATATACATATGAAATATTAATTATTTTTTGAGGATTTTAAGCCTTTAATGGCCAGTTTGTTTACATGGCTCCACTGTTTTTTTAATAGAAAAAATAAACAGAAAACTGAAATAATTTCCACAAAATTAATTCAAGGAGAATTTGATTGTTCATATTATTAGGTTCTGAGCTTGGTCAATGATTGACAGCAACATTGATTTTGATGCATTGTTATTTATTTATTCTTTTTTGCAATGCCAGATTTTAAAAAAAAAACAACTCACATTGAGGTCCTGAGGACAAGCCTTTCTAAAACTGCTGTAAAAAATATTATATAAATACTGTTCTACATTAAACAAGTTAATCTTTTAAAACTATTCAGCCTGAAATATACATATCAATCATTAATTATATTTTTTGGAATTTAACCCTTTAAATGCCAGTATGTGTACATTGTAGCCCACAAAATGCTTTGCACTGATTTCTCACGTTAGAGGTAGTGATGGTTGAATGAAGCTTCATGAATCATTTTTTTTATTTTCTCAGCCCAATAAATGGTGCTTTTTGTTCAACAAAAGGTTTTAATCACAGTGAATTGCCATTCTATGAGCCCCTCTCATTAAACCAAGAGCACCATCTAGTGGGCTCAGAAGATAAAGAAAAAGCCTCATGAGGCTTCTTTCAGCCAACACTATATAGAGGCTGAGGGTTGGTTCATATTTGGACCTGTATACACAGGCTGAAGTAAGCAGCCCCATGTAAGCCTGCAGTTCAATAATTTGCCAGGTTGTTATGACCATGCTGGTATTTCGAGCCCCCTACATGCTGCAGGATTTACTCAGCTCAGTGCAAAGGTGAATGTGCGACGTTCTGCTGCGCTGCAGGTGCAGAGGTTTATTTGGGGGACTTGTACACATTGTATTGTTGCCCTAATTAGTGTCTTGACGTTCAGCTGCTGTAATGTCTTGTGAGATTCAAAATTATTTCTCCTGTACTACTGCTCATACTTAAAACTATGGTTGCAGTGAGCACTACAACAATTTTGTTTTGATTCTTGCTAGTCATCCTTTTGCATGATTAAAGTAGTTTATAATCTTGAGTGTGGCCATCTTAAAGAAGACACACACACACACACACATACACACACGCACACACGCAAGCATACACATCTTCTTTTTTAGTCACTCACAATTATCCAACATCAATAGCAACACACACTTATGGTTATGTAGTCAGGGAACTGCAGAACACAGTGAAAAGATGAAATTTTGCTTTAAAATGTGAAACAATGGCGCCTCCTAGTGGGAAAATATAAAAATTACAAGTTAAAGGCCAGTAGTCCAAAATGAAACCGTAGGGATGCATTAGTTTATGTAAGGAGTAATGTGGGGTCAAAAATGCATTGTTAAGGGTTTTCAATGGGACGGTTTCTGTCTCTAGGCACTAATACGTCACTTTGTTTGTAGCTCATCCAATTTAGGCTAATGTAGGAATTCAGATAACAATTCTAAAAGTTTAAAAAAAAAGAAGAAGAATATTCTTTGGCAAATTTGAGCTATATTCCTTTACCACAGCCAAAATGTCTTGAAAATAAAAAACAGAGTGGCACAAATTGTCCCTAGGATCGCCTATTAAAATGAAGATTTTGTTGCTTTAATGGCAGGACGCAGGCTGATGCATCAGTTGTATCGGTCATAGTTACAAAGTAATGCATGAGTGAGCTGCATATCCTTGTTTCTGTGGTGGAATGACATATCTCACGTTTAGATACTTCCTGTTTGTGGCAGAGGGAGTTACAGATTGCACTAAATATACATATTGTTGTATGCATCAAAAAGACAGCATTTAATTTTTCTGTCAGTTAAATCAAAAGAAAGGTGTTTGATGAGGCTACTGTGTTGATGAATGTATCATTTCCTCAAAGATGTATATTCTTTCCTGATGTTTGTAACACTGTTATTGACTTGTACTTGAAATGAGGTGATTTACTGCAACCCTCCAGGTCAGTCACTTGGGTTCAGAGACATAAAATTGATCAAATAAATGGAAATACTTTTAAGGTCATTTTTAAAGTAATTTAAAACCTCTTGACCTGTTGAAAGCTTGAGTGTACAACAAATGAATGCAATCATTGTCAAACTCAATTTGAAAAATGTAAAGGGTTCTTATGAAGTGGTGTGAGCTTAAATTTTTAAAGTTGTAGACATTAGCCATGTGACCTAATTAAACTCTGACATGTGTGACAATCAAACAACACATCCATAGTCATTTGAAATCATGTGACCTAGTGGAAATGTGCTTGATGTCTACCAGCTGCTGTGAGGATATAAGTAACAGCAGATAGACACAAATATATACTAGTTAATGTCAGTGGAGAAACTGAGCAGGACTACATGTATTTAATCATGAGTGCTGCAGCACAGTTGTAGCTACAGATTTGATTCAGATTCTAAATGAGGCAAAAGAGTTTGACCTGGAGATCTTGTATTTACATGTTTTTGCTATCAGGCATTTATTTAGGAAAATGTAGGAATGAGACACATGAGCTGGTCAGTTTGGTCAATGTTATCCTGTCAACACACACAGGCTTGTGTCTGTCAGAGTGAAGCCATTGTTATGCTAATTACATGCAGTTGAGTGGGACAGGCAGATAAGGGAGAGACATTTACAATGTTTAGCTCACAGCTGACACATTTGCTCATGTAACTTTCAGAGGCACTAGCTCATTTCCTGTTAGATTTAGGTCAGTGGTGTCAATGAGTGATTTGTAGGTCTCGAGTTGACAGAGAAGCCAGTTTAGGTTTGATGTTTCTACACCATTCTTACCGGGCGCAACAGCCATTTTAGTGCAAAAATTGTCAAGAGGTTTTGTGACATGTCACATTTAAGAGGCAATAACTCATTTCCTGTTGGATTTAGGTCAGTGGTGTAAATGAGTGATTTGTAGGTCTCGAGGAATTGAAGAAGCCATTTTTGGATTTATCTTTCTACAGCATTCGTACGGGCCGCAGCAGCCATTTTACTGTGTCTATGTGGCATAAAAATTGTACAGTGGTTTTGTGACATGTCACCTTAAACACAGAATAAAATCCAAACTGTTCGAGTAATGACAAAGTTGTTCAGAGGAATTGTTTAGCAGGGCTTGGTCTGTCATGTGTGCGAGTTTGAAACCGATAGGATAAATGGTGTAGGATGAAATATTTTTTGAGAGAGAAAATTTGTGAAAAACCACATCTTACTTTGAAAGGGCAATAGCGCACTTCCTGTTGGATTTAGGTCAGTAGTTACAGTGCGTGATTTGTAGGTCTTGATGACACGAACGAGCCAGTGTTGGTTTGGTTTTTCTACGGGATTCCTACCGGTCGCAGCGGGCATTTTAGTGTGTCTAGGTGGCACAAAAAATCGTCAGGAGGTTTTGTAAGACATCACCTGGAAGACGCCATAAAATCTAAACCATTCGAGTAATGAAAAAGTTATACAGAATATTTGATTAGGACGAGTTGATCTGTCTTGTGTGCGAGTTTGAATCCCATATGATAAACGGTGTAGGAGGAGTTGATTTTTTAAGGAATTTTGAAAAAGAGCATTTTTGAGGCGAAATCTTACATTGAAAGGCAAATAGCTCACTTCCTGTTGGGTTAAGGTCAGAGGTGTGAGCGTGATTTGTAGGACTCGATGAGACGAGCAAGGCAGTTTTGGTTTCATCTTTCTACGTCATTCCTACAAGTCGCAGCGGCCATTTTAGTGTGCCTAGACTGCTAGGTGGCGCTAGAGAGGCCATTTTGGCACTTTTCGGATTCATTATTTCATTTCCTAAAATTTTTCGCCAGTCCTGACATGCGTGCCAATTTTGGTGAGTTTTGGAGCATGTTTAGGGGGTCAAATTCCAGTTTAAAGAGGCGGCGGGAGAAAGAAAGAAAGAAAGAAAGAAAGAAAGAAAGAAAGAAAGAAAAAATAATAAACGCTACAAAAACAATAGGGTCCTCGCCCTTCAGCCAAGGTCCCTAAATATATGTACATGTGTACCCCAATATTGTACCAGGGCTACTTTTGATAAATATGTAAGGGGAAAATACCACCATGTACATATTTTGTATCCCACATATATAAATGATTTTACAATGTTATCTGGTTGAGTACCCATCATACATGCATCTAAAAAACACATCTTGATATGTCACAGTTGCTGCTCACTACAGTTTCAGCATATAAAAAGTTTTTGTTTTGCTGGGGGGCCACTGCCATTGGGGAGTACTGTTGTCATTGGGGGGGGGGGGGGGGTACTTGGTCTGCAATGGTGTTTGAATGGGTGGAACATGTCAGGTGGTATCCACATGAATGCCAGAACCAGAGGTTTCCCAGCAGAACAATGCACTGAGACAAAATAATCAAAGTTATTCACTTCACCTGTCAGAAGTTTTAATGTTTTGGCCGATCAGTGTATGTACACATTCATGCCACACATAGAAATTAAGGCACATGAAGAAAAACATTATAAGAGGTGGGAATCACCAGAGGCTCCATGATGCGATATTATCATGATACTTGAGTCATGATACAATATTATTGTAATTTTAAATATGTTGTGAGTGACCTGCTGAGTAATGCAATAAAATAGATTGCGATATATTCATTACCTTTTTGTAAATGATGTCCCTGAGGGAAAACTTCGTCAACATCTGTATTATCTAGTAAGATAAAGTTTTCAGTCTATTAATCTCGCTTCAATCATTTTAATTGCAGCAAAAATTATCTAGTGGATTGAAAAAGTAATTGATTATATTATTGAAGTTGGTTACCGAAAGTTTGTGAACACCACACTGTTCCAGAATGGCTACAGCAGAGCCCAGCTTCTTGTGGGACATTGACTTTTCACCACTTATTGATGGGCTGAAAAAACAGTAATAATGTTCCTTATTAAAGGAAAATTCCCTCAGCTGGCACTCTTTGTTAAGTATGATGAAACGTCACTTTTTTTTTATTGTTCACTATTATTTAGATTACCCACTATCATTCAGGGTACTATCAGTTACACATTGCTCTAATTCTCAGCAGTGCTTTTTCAAATTGTGGGGAAATCAGTAAGGAGGAAAAATCTGGACTCCCACGTGAGCTTCTCTCGAAATACTGGGCATATTTTCAAGAGATGCTCAGAGGAACTCTATCTTCCTAGGAAACTGAGTGGCCTTGGTGTTAGTCAGCGGATTTTAGAATTAGTGTACAAAATTATAGTTGAGAGTGTTATAACTTTTCACCTTTCTGCCTGGTATGGTCATCTTAACTGTACATCCAACAATAAACTCTCGAGGATTGTGTGAATGGTTAAGAGTATCTTGGCAGATAGCTCCTCTCCATCCTCTCTTTATTTAGCCAGTTCAAAATCCTGAGCTCCAGGAGGCGCTATAGAGTCCCTCTGGCAACTAAAACATGGGTTTTAACCCTTACACAGACAATGAGCTGATTTAATGTGTTAAGTATTTTGTATGTTTGTTTTACTAAGTAGTTGTCCGCTTTTTACAATGTTGTCTTTTGTGTCTGGTGAGCCGAAGACAAAGTTCCACCCCTGGTGGACAATAAAGATCTATCCATCTATCTATCTATCTATCTATCTATCTATCTATCTTCTACCTGTTTGAAAATGCAAAAGAAAATCCTAAATCACTTTCTTTCACAAACCTTTTCAGGATCTGAAGGTCTCAATTGAAACTTGCCGAATCTACAGTCTGTATCACTCCCTTCACCACTACAAGTATCACACCTTCCTGCATTGCAAGAAGGAGGTAGGGATGGCTGCATTCATGCTTAATGGTTAAGGTTTTAGTTAATATTTTTGTTCAAATACCCCATCTGTATCAGTATAAAATGCTTAAACTGACATATTTACCATGACTGGATGCACTTTGAAGACAGTGCCAGATGTAAAATACACAAAAAGCTAGTTTGCTTGCTTGCTTTTGTTCGCCATCTTGCAAATACGAAAGAATTTGATGTTATTGGTACATTTTCTATTTTCTTGTTCCATGGCTGTCTCCTGACTCACTGCCAGCCAGGCAGCATCTCTCATTTGGAGCAGTTTGTATTTGTTGTGGCTAATATCATACAATATTAGCTGTCCCCTCCACATATACTTTTTTGCTATTGGTTGAGGCTCCACACGATGCCAAGATGTAAATTTGCTTTGGCACTGGAAGCAAATGTTGTATTCTCCCCTTGACTTGCACTGAATGGAAGTTAATGGGAAGTGACTTTTCGCCTGTGTAAATTTTGCATGTATGACCTTGCCCAAAAACATGTTACACAGTTAGTAATGTGACAAAATGTTGGCCTGTCCAACATAGTTAAAATGGCCTATTATGAGTTATTCAGGGACTGGAATGTGCTGTGACTGTGGATGTACGGCTGTAAATTTATGCATAGGAATTTGATGTGTGAAATCATTTGGCTATGTCTTTGGCCTTCTCAGATAGACACGCAAAAATATTCCCCTTTAGTCATTAGTTAGCTGTTACCGCCATGCATGTTTCATTCTCCTTGGTAAGTTTTTTGTAGCACTACATCATGGCCACTGTACTGTATGTAACTGACTTGTTATTTCCTGAGCAGACGGACAGCATTGAGCAGGCAGCGGAGGACCCTGGCCAGGAGGAGGTGGTGCAGCAGTGCATGGCTAACCAAGGCTGGCTGGAGAGCCTCTTTAACTCCTTCATGGAACTGCTGAGCCTAAGTGGCAAGGCCTGAAAGAGAACCATAGCCCCAGCCACCAAACTCACACACCCACCTGCAGTATTAAGAAGATGGAAGCATCCAGAATTGGTGAAAGAAAAGAATCACACTAAAAAAACTGTACGGATGCTATAGTAGTGCGATGGTTCCAGCAAGAGCAGCCACTGCTGGTTTGTTTGTTGGAGGTTTAACTTTTAGGGTGTTTGTTTTATTATTGAGTCCATGTTAAAGTACATCTTTATTTCAAGAAACATATTGAAAGATTGAGGCTAGTGAACTACGTGAATGTGATGAGTTTTCCTAAAAGGGACCATATGATAATTTGGTCAGCACTACAAAAGAGATTTTTGTCAAGATTTACAGAATATTGACAAACACACACAAGTTGTCTATAAATATGCATTGACAACTGGTTTGTATAATTTATACAAGGACATTTCCAAAAATGACCATTCTAAGATGGGATAGTTTGCTGTGATTATTTTTGAAAAATGTTTTAAAGGGATATAGATAAAATGGCCCACCTGCAATGATTTGCTTCTCTCAGAGTGACAGAGGTAAAACTAGGGTTGAGTGAGGTTTAAAAGGACTATGTGATAGTCTCTCGTTTCTACCTGCCTCAGTTAGAAAACAGTTAAGACTGTGGGAAAATGTATTTAAAACCAAGCTGTGTTTTTTTTTCTGTTTGTTCTTCAAAAGACAACAACAGAGAAGATTTAATGCCTGTAAAGACGTGGAATGAAAAAAAATAAAGCACGACTTTCCTGAAGGAAGTGTGAGGTGAAATGATCCAAAAGCATAAATGTCAGTGTTTAATGTTAGTCATTTTTATCTGTTTGTTGTTGATTGATATTTCCTATTATTTGACCTCTCAGAGGATATTCTTGCAGAGCAATTTTGTTGTTTTGATGTGTAAATATTGTACAGCTTCTTCATTCTCTAGTTCCCAGTTGCTCTTCTGTACATGAAATTCCTGTATTTGACATAATGAAATAAAACAGTTGAAATGACAAAAGTGATGATGAATAAACCAACTTGTGCTCAAGTCCTTTCACTGAAATCTGAGCAGTGCATGAGCAAGTCATGGATGGATAATTGAACAGGCCTGACGGGTCAGGGCCCAGGGGTCCAAAGTGTCAGCCCCCAGCCCACATCTGCAAAACGACTGTATGCATAATGACTAAAGATGTGCACCATCTGTTTGTATGTAGTGTCTACAGAATGATTTACAATAAAATGAAGGGAACACTTTATTGTCACGGTATAACACCAAGTCACTTAAACTTAAGCAATATCAATCTGTCCATTTAGGAAGCACAAGTGATTGTGAATCAGTTTCACCTGCTTTGGTGCAAATGAAAGTGGCAACAGGTGCAACAGAGAGACAAAATGACCTCCAGCAGGCTACTGGTCTGCATGTTTCTGACCAAAACTGTCAGAAACAGACTCTATGAGGGTGGCATGAGGGCCAAACGTCCTCTAGTGGGACCTGTGCTCACAGCTCAGCTCCATGCAGCTCGATTGGCATTTGCCAGAGAACATTAGAATTGGCAGGTCCACCACTGGTGCCCCGTTCTCCTCACAGATGAGAGCACGTTCACACTGAGCATGTGTGACAGGTTGAAAAGAGTCTGGAGATACTGTGGTGAATGTGATGCTGCCTTTTACATCATCCAACATGACTGCTGTGGCGGTGGGTCAGTGATGGTCTGGGGAGGCAAATCTCTGGAGAATCGCAGACTTCCATGTCATAGCCAATGGTACCCTGACTGCTGTAACATACCAGGATGAAATTCTAAGAGCAATTGTCAGACCTTACACTGATGCTGGGTTCCTTCTGGTGTATGGAGCTTTATCCCTATCTTTATTCAAGAGAGTGGTCTTGTTGGGGGCTGTAGTCTGGACCAACAATAGCTCCCAGTTCCCTACGTCGTAATTCTTCTCAGCTGGAGAGAGGTGTTGAGAGAAGAAGGCGCAGGGGTGGAGCTTGTGGTCATCAGGGGATCGCTGGAAGAGTATGACACCCACTCCGGAGTCTGAGACGTCAACCTCCACAATGAACTGCAGTTCTGGATCAGGGTGCACTAGAACAGGAGCACTGGAAAACATTTTCTTAAGGTTATCAAATGCGGCCTGGGCCGCTGGAGACGTTTTTTACTGAGGTCAACTGAGTGAGTGGGGCTGCCAACCTGCTATAGTTCTTAAAGGGGCAATAAGCGAAATTCATCATTTCTAGATTGAAGGAATTAAAAAAATTGCCATGTGAAGAACTAGAGGTGTAATTTGATCTGGAGTATAGCATGACCTCACACACCCTCTCTCTGTGTTGATCTCCAGCCCCTTGTTTACAAGCCGGTCCAGCTGCATGTTCATGTACGTTCATGTGAAACCCCCCCACCCGCCCTCTCGGAGCCCTTGGCCCTCCCTCCCTATAAAAGGCTACAGCCAGTGAGCAATGGCAGTGCATATTTTTGAAGTGAAATGGCGGAGTCAAATGTCTGTTTTAATTAGTGTTACAGTAACGTTAGGCACATGTCGCTATGTCGATTCATTTAAATTTAATGTTACAATCTTAGCATGGGTTAATGTCCGGAGCTTGAGTTATTAGCGTCTCGGTCCCAGCAATGGGTCAGGCGTTACGGTTGTGTCAGGTGAGTAGCCCGGCAGCCCAGCTAACATTTGCAATTAGCATTGTAAAATGTAGCCCAGCGGGCAGCATGGCGGGCTGTGTTTAGCTATTCCCCTGCCTACTTCAATGATGATGGTACCTGTAATAAATGTAATATATTTGCTGAGATGGAGGCGAGGCTCAGTGACTAGAAGAGCTGGTAGAAGCACTCCATAGCTGTAAGTTACTCCAGTAGCCGTAGTAGCTCTAGTGCTAAGTCCAGGAGCTAACACTAACGTTCCTATTCTTCTGCGTGAGCTGGAGCCGTGAGCCGCCACGAAGAAGAGTAGGATCGTTTGCGTGGCAGCCGACTTGTGCTAACGCTAACAGGAAAGCAGGGAAATAGCTAAACACAGCAGAGACCGAGAGTGAGTGAAAGACATTGCTAACTGCTAAAGTAAGCCAAACTAAGTTGGCTGTTTAGGTTTTATTTCCTCGCCCCTGTGGCGAGTGAATCTGCCTGTAGTGAAACCGGGGCTAACCGGTGCTTCCTCCTCAGGCTCCACTTCACTCAGCTGCCAGCACAGCCAGTTAGCCTCCGCTAGCTTCCCAGCTAGCCCCGGCTCTCCGTTTGGATCCAACCACTGAGCCCTGGTTTGTTATTCAGGTTAATGTGGGAAGAGGCAGCGGGTTTATCGGGCAGCTGAGTGAAGCTGAGTGAAGTGGAGCCTGCGGAAGAAACACCCGGACCGTCTGGATGTAATAGTCCGTGGAGATGCTGCGGTGCTCGACTGCACAGACGAGGCGGGGGGGGAGGGGGGGGCTAGAGCAGAGGTAGAGGGAGGTGTGGCTCATGACACACTTTGTTTTGGTCTACAGGCAGTGTACAACAGCAGACCTAGTGGTGAAACGATTTCGCTGTTTGCCCCTTTAATAAACTGTCTGTAGAAGTTGGCAAACCCCAAAAACCTCTGAAGGTGCTTGCGAGTGGCTGGAACTGGCCACTCCACGACGGCCTTGATTTTGGTCCGGATCTGGTTTAATTTGACCTTGTTCAATGATAAAGCCCAGGAAAGAAACTGTTGACACACTGAAGTCACATTTGTCTACTTTAATTTAATTCAATTTTTATAAACTTTATGTTGTTCCCCTCAGGGGGATTAATAGAGCTTATTTTCCAGCAACCTCTGCAACACAGTTCTGACATGTTCGTCCACACTCTTGGAGAAGATCAGAATATCATCAAGATAAACAAAAACAAATCGATTTAACATGTCTCGGAGTACATCAATAATTAAGGCCTGGAAAACTGCAGGTGCATTAGTTAGCCCAAAAGGCATTACCTGATAATCAAAGTGACCAAGGTGAGTATTAAATGCAATCTTCCACTCGTCCCCCTCCCTAATTCTCACCAAGTGATATACGTTCCTCAAGTCCAGTTTGGTGAAAATTACAGAGTCATGAAGGGGGCCGAATGCTGAGTCAATGAGAGGAAAGGGATACTTGTTTTTAACTGTAATGTCATTCAAGCCTGTATAGCCTATACAAGGGCGTAGTGACTTGTCTTTCCTCTCAACAAAGAAGAATCCAGCCCCCAGAGGAGATGATGAGGGACGAATTAGACTGGTTGACAGAGAGTCCTGGATGTATGTCTCCATGGCTTCCTTCTCAGGCTTGGAGAGGTTATACAGCTTCTTAGTGGGGAGAAGAGAACCAGGGAGCAGGTCAATGGCACAATCATAAGGTCTGTGTGGAGGTAATGTGAGTGCTCTGTTCTTACTGAAAACGTGCTTTAGGTCATGATACTCACTGGGGACAGCTGATAAATCAATCTCCTCAGGGTGGCTCGGGGAGATGGAAACGCTGGTGGGTATGGCTGAACGAAGACAGTTTGCATGACAAAAACCACTCCAGTTAGCTATGGAAGCAGTGGACCAGTCAATTAGTGGGTTATGAGTCTTGAGCCAAGGTAGCCCTAATACAACAGGTGACATGGGTGAGGAGATGACACAGTTCTATTGTCTCATGATGATTCAGTTTGGTGGGTAACTCTGGCTTACTGCCTGCCATCAGGTGCTAGAACATCCTTGGGTTCAGGAAGCAGTACAATGGGAATATTAGCCTGGCTAACGAGTTCATAATCAATGAAACTATCATCAGCCCCTGAGTCTACCAAAACTTGAATGGGTAAGGTGTCATGTGACCAGCATAGCATACCTTGGACGTGGATGCGTTTGGAGGGGTTTGAGGTAGAGGAAGTGTGGCTCACCAGTGCCCCCCTGTTGGCTGATGAGCCTGCCCTTTTGGCAGAACCGGACACTTGGCCAGGGGATGGCCTTCCTGGCCACAGTAGAAGCACAAACCAAGGCGGAAACGATGTTGCCTCTCAGCTGGAGTCAATCTGGCTCGACCCAGCTGCATGGGCTCCTCAACGTTGGCAGATGGTTGTGTGGTATCCTCAGGGGGACCGTGGGAGACTCTCGGGGAGGTTGAGGGCAGTGAGCGGGAAAGCTGCTTTTGAGGACTAGCAGTGGGGGAGAAGAAACTGGCCCTCTGCCTCTCTGCCTTCTCCCTACGTCTTTCCCTGAGTCTATTATCTAGTTGAGTAGCCAGCTGAATAAGCTCCTCCAATGATTTAGTTTCATCCCTGGCAGCTAGCTCATCTTTTATCTCTTCAGACAACCCCTTAAAACACACTCCCTGTAAAGCTGCCTGATCCCACCCACACTCTGCAGCTAAAATACGGAAATCAAGTGCATACTGGGAAACTGAGTTCCTTCCCTGGCTCAGTGACAATAACCGGCTGACTGCTTCCTTACCTTTAACGGGGTGATCAAAAACCCTACACATCTCAGAAGTGAAGGCTTGGAAATCTGAACACAAGAAAGGGTTATGGTGGGAGATGACTAACGCCCAGGTGGAGGCTTTATCAGCACACAGACTCATAATAAAAGCTATTTTAGATTGATCTGTGGAATATGTAGCTGGCTGCTGACTGAAGACAAGTGAGCATTGGTGTAGGAACTGAGAGAATGATCCTAGGTCACCAGTATACCTGGCAGGGATTGGGACGAAGGGCTCACAGGGCATGGGAGACGGAAGAACAGGTGGAGCAGTAGGTGGTGCTGGTGGAGGTGGAGGACTGCCGGTGGTCATGATGCTGGTGAGTTGGGTTGCCACATGGTCCAGCCGCCCATTGAGCTGCATCACATTGGAGGTGAGCTGTTGGAGAGTCTCCATGACTCTCCTGAGTGTGGCCTCATGTTGACTAATGAGAGGACAGAACCTGTTTCAGCTGCTCAGTCTCTGCAGGGTCCATGTGTGCCAGATAATTCTGTTGGGGGCTGTAGTCTAGACCAACAATAGCAGGAGACTGAAAGCAGTTTCAAAAAGTTTAATAGCTCCAAAAACCAGGAAAATGCAAAAAGTCAAAAATACACAAAAGGAGGAATAACCCAGGTGGTGGTCATGGCAGGAGGCAGGCAAAACAGCGAGGCACACTCGAACAAGATGGAATTATCTGGCAGAGTGGTGAAGTCAAGACCAAGCTTATGTAGAGATTGGTGATTAGTTGGTGATGCCAGACAGGTGTGCTTCATCTGAGTCTGAAGAGATTGGCCAGCCACGCCTCCTGCCACACACACTGCAACTGAAAACACAAAGGGGAGGGGGAGAGCAGAGGAGCCAAAAACCCAGACCATAACAGTTCTATCAGTTAGAGAGCATTATTTATTGATTTCAGTTCAATAAGTTCAAAAACCCTGCCCTCACACTCAAATAGCCTCTGCTTTTTTTTTAAAATATTTTTTTTATTTATTTTTATATACTTTATTAACCCCCAAGGATTTCAATCTGTTTGTCAATTACACACAGGTCCGAACACACACATGCACAAACAGGACCTATACATGCACTAAGTGGAGAGATGTCAAAGTGGGCTGCCCATGACAGGCGCTCTGAGCGGTTGGGGGGTTCAGTGCCTTGCTCAGGGGCACCTCGGCAGTGCCCAGGAGGTGAACTGGCACCTCTCCAGCTACCAGTCCACGCTCCATATTTTGGTCCGGACGGGGACTTGAACAGGCGACCCTCCGGTTCCCAACCCAAGTCCCTATGGACTGAGCTACTACCGCCCCCAAAGTTTATTACACTGTCAGGATGGGCGGATCTCATAGTCTGTATCAGCTCATATGCCAGTGGTGCTTCTGTGGGCATAGCATGCGTTTCACCAGGTTCCCTGGTTACAGCAGCAGCCTCATTTGAGCACCATCTTGCATCATCTTGCGCTTGGATCTACTCTGTTTCTGCTCAAACTGTGTGCTCGCACTCAGATACCATGTTGCTCGCACAGATTTCCTGCTCGAGCTTCGGCTTTTCTCCTCGCGCTCAAACTATTTCTGTGCGCTCGCAGAATTTCTGCTCTCAGATTTCTGTCCTGCGCTTGGATTTTTTTTGTGTAACAACCCTGTCAAAATCCCCCAGCCAATAGAATGCCAGATTTACTGTTGATGAATGAAATCCTAGTGACCTGGGTGTCTATGTGTTGAACATAATAAAAGGTCAATGAGGACCAAACATAAATAGAAGGTCATAAGACCAAACAGAAATTAAGGTCATAAGACCAACTCAAATAAAATGATGAAAGCAAAATAAGGTCCGGCAACCAAACATACATTAAAGTCAGCAATTTTCAGCATGACAGCAACAGAAATTATGGTTCGGCGACTGAAAAGAAATTACCGTGTATGAGCATGAGGTCCCATAGACCTGGGTGCACAAACTGGGGTCCTAAAGACCATCAGTAGAACAAAATAAAAGGTCACAGACCAAACAAAAACTAAGGTCAGAAGACCAACTTAAATAAAATGAATAAATTAAAATAAGGTCCGACAACCAAACATAAATTACGTCCCATAACAAACAGAAATTAATGGTGGCACAACCAAAGAAAATTAAGTGTTGCATGGGGTCCCACGGACCGCGGATGAGCATTCAGAGGCGGTCCTGAAGACCATGGGTGTTAGAGCATACAGTATGAGGTCCCACGGACCATGATGGGGCATTTGCATGAGGTCCGAAGACCGAGGTTGTTAGAGCATACAGCATGAGGTCCCACTGACCAGATAGAAATTATGATTAGATAACCAAAATGGAATATTCATGGGTGATGCATGATTGAGGATTATAAAATGATAGAGGTGAGCAGTTAGCGGATGAGCGGGTGTTCGTGCATGCAGCATGTAGTTAGAAGGCCACTGATGACTGTGCAAACGGCACGAGATCTCATAGAACATGGGTATTGTGGGAACGTGTGATAAATGACAGCCATCCTAACCGAACTGAGGCAGACGGAACTGGAATCATGTAAATGAGTGCAAGGAAAATAGGATTGAACAGCAAGCAAATTTCAGGTTAACAATGATGCAATAGGAATATGATAACCAAACAGAAATGGCAAATGGCTGATGCATGACTGTGACTCCATTGAATATGAAGGTGGGCAATAGGACAAACCATAACTGATATTTGATTGAACGTAGCAGATGAGAAAACTACAAAAGACCACCACCAGCTATATGAATGACTTAGTGAGAATTTGGGGAGCAGAAATTTGATTAATGAAACGGTGCTAAAATGGAGCCATACCTAGCTCCCCCCAAAAACCAGTGGGTACTTTGCTACCCACTCAAAAATTCTGCCCTGGCAATTATTGTGGCAGTTGAGATTTATGATGATTGACATAGGGTCACCAGTGGCCAGAACAGCTTGAAAAAGGTCAGTTGGCCATGCTACTGGTTTTATTTGGTAGAATTGACATTGTTAAGTGTTGCTGTTGGCCCTGGTTTAGCATGAGTAGGGGAGAGTCTGCTAGCTGCTAGGCTACTTTATGCAATTTAAAATGCCATAGCTTGTCCTAAAACATTAGCATGATGTATTTGTGGGGAAAATGTGTACAGTAAAGACAAGGCTATGTCTGTGAATGCTGCGAGTAATAGTGAAGCTGACTGTGTACTTGCATTTGAAATCGTCGCCACTTAGCCATATCCAATGCATGTTTCAGGTGTGCCTTGAACCAGTCATGCTTAGCAGCACTCCAAGGGGCCCCGCTGCTGACTAGTGTGTTTGAGGAGTAACATTGTGCTGCTGTATGTTTTCAAAAGAGGATAAGATCCCTGTCTTTGTACGTTATTTTGATCACTGTTTTTTTTTTAAATTGCTTGTGACATCTTGAACATGGCTCAACTTGCGACTGAAGATACCGAAATATTTATGGTGTATTGCCAGTCACCCTGTAAATAAAGAGATAGGAATTTATTTATTTATTCATTTATTTATTTTCTTCCTCCCTATATTGCTCAGCCTTAATAGATATTACCAACACTGACTGGGAAATGCAATGCTAGATGCATCTATCTCAACGATAAGTGGATCAAGATTATTGCCCAATAAGATGTAGTGGGTCTTATGACAAAAGCCCTAGCACTGAACTGGACGAGTGTCACTAAAAGGATTAAAGATTACATGGGCATCTTCGAGAGTATACTGACCGGCTGCGTTTCCCCTGTAGACAGTCGACGAATGATGCTCTGGATCACTGCTAAATACTAACGGAGCGTCATGGCACAATGATGCCATGTGCATGAGAGGGTGATCACACGGCTACTTGCTGAGCTCAAATGAGTTAACGACTACTATGCATGTCCTTAAAGTGTGTGAAAACGGGAAAAGATCGGGCTGATTAGAGGCTGTCCTGCATACTGCTCTGCATGACAGGGATTGAGGCATGTTCCGGGCACCGATTCATGGATGACATCGTAGAAATGGTGAATCTGTGATGGATATAATTGTCAAAGACAGCTCGAATTACATTAGACCATTTACGACTGGGAACCGAAGCCGGATCTACGCAGGGGCAAAAAGGGGCAATGCCCCCTTAAACAAATGTCTTGCCCCCTTAAATCAAGTCTGTCGAAAAAGGCACAAAACAGAAAAAGTTTTCTCATCTACCTTCACAGTAAACACCCAATCACTGTTTAGTATGCAAATGAGCCAAGATGCATCGGCGTCAGGTTTCTCAGTCTCAGTGAAGCAGAATGGAGCAGTAAAGTGAAGCTCTGTTAAACTCGTTGTAGTCTCGTGTCGTGAGATACTTAGTTAACAACAAAAAACAAAACTAAATATAGCAGTGTGAGCATAGAGTGTGAGCCAGCAGGAGCTTAGTCTTCAGGTGGGACACCCAAGTTGAACAGGTCTTAGGGTAGAGGCCTGACAAAGTGCAATCCATTTCTTTAGATTGGGGGTTGGACACAGCTAACAACAACCCAATTCCATGTAGAAAACACTGTTAAACAACAAAACAAGCGGCGTGAGAGTGAGTGAGTGAGTGACCTTTATTTGTCAGCTCTACCTATGACAAAAATGTGCTGGAGCATGATGCCCCCTTCACATTTATGACTGCCCCCTCATAAATGACTGCCTAGAACCGGGCCTGCTGGGAACTGTGATTACCAGAACTGATCAGTGTGCATACCACTGAACTGCAGACAGACTGAAAACATGACAACTGTAGGCTTGAGAAAACGGCCTGGAGCGCCACCAGGACGGAGCTGCTATCGCAAGGACCTCTTTAATAGAATAGAATAGAGTAAACCAGATGATTGAGCCCCAACCATCATGACCACGATGTGTGTCAGAATGGTGGTTCAAAACATCGTCACTACTAGGTGAAATAAATCTCACTAAATAGGAGCCCTGCAGTGTGCGGGCTTACTGCCCCTTTCTTAATGTGCATGTTAATCAACCATTGTGGAGGGAGCCCAAGACATGCCAATGCAACCCAAGGTCACCTTACAGAGCATAGAAGAAAAAGATCAGTAGGACATCATTAAAACAAAACATCAACATAAAAACGTGTAAAAAAAAAAGTGTAGTGCACAGTGCACAGTTAGAGTGAATATGCCAGTTTGAACAGGTGGGTTTTGAGTTGGAATTTGAATGATGTGATGGAGTCTGACTGTCTTATGTGTGGGTGGAGGGACTTCCAGAGTCTGGGTGCTGAGTGGCTGAAGGCTCGGGCACCCATGGCACTGAGGCGTGAGGTGGGGATAGTGAGGAGTCCAGCAGAGGGGTACGGTGCGGAGGGTGCGGGAGGGGGGTATTCCTGAAGGAGGTCACAGAGGTAAGTGGGGGCTAGATTGTGGAGAGCTTTGTAGGTGAGGAGAAGGGTTTTTTTTGCTTTGTTTTGTTTTAGTGGATGGGGTATTGTACAGGGAGCCAGTGAAGTTGGATGAGAACAGGGGTGATGTGGTCAGATGATTTGGTACAGGTGAGGATCCGGGCAGCCGAGTTCTAAATATGATAAATGACAACGCATCAGGCAGATGGAGGTAAGATGGTACTGCAATAGAGGCCGCCAGACTTATCCTTTGAGTATTTTATTTGTATTTATTTATTTATTTTTTAAATGTATATCAATTTAAAACATTCATTTAATTACTTATTCATAGAGGCTAGCTTAACGCAATAATTCATAGAAAGCAAGATATCAAATATTAGCAGACGTAAAGAACTGCCACCTGATGAACAACTGTTGTGAGAGCACATGTATAGGCACGCATGCAAACTATGCTGTGTTTCCTGAAAGAAGGGGAATGCGAGTAAATACGAGCGCTACAATGAGGCGTTTTTAATTGATTGTGCTAGAAGTATATTCTCGGTCACCTGAATTTATTTATTTTTATTAATGAAGACGAAGAGGAAAAGTTGCTTATCTTAAATTGCTTAAAATGCTAATATTTATGTATAAAAAATAATAAAAATTATGAACAGATTTTAAATGTAAAAACAAGAGGCGTATCTCATGCACCCTGTGTAGTACTATGATCCCACACTGATTTTGAGTCAATTGATCATATTTCCTGGAAGCTATTGAGCTAAAATATTAATATTTATATCTAAAAATGAATAAAAAAAATATGAACAAATTTAAAATGTAAAAAAGAGAGGTGCATCTCATGCAGCCAGTGGAGTACTATGATCCCACACTGATTTTGAGTCAATTGATCATATTTCCTGGAAGCTATTGAGCTAAAATGTTAATATTTACATATAAAAATTAATTAAAAAAAATGTTTAGAGATTTAAAATGTAAAAACAAGAGGCGTATCTCATGCAGCCAGTGGAGTGCTATGATCCAACACTGATTTTGAGTCAATTGATCACATCTCCTGGAAGCTATTGAGCTAAAATGCTAATATTTAAATATAAAAATTCATTAAAAAATATTTAGAGATTTAAAATGTAAAAACAAGAGGTGTATCTCATGCAGCCAGTGGAGTACTATAATCCCACACTGATTTTGAGTCAATTGATCACATCTCCTGGAAGCTATTGAGCTAAAATATTAATATTTACATATAAAAAATAATAAAAAAATATGAACAGATTTAAAATGTAAAAAAGAGAGGTGCATCTCATGCAGCCAGTGGAGTACTATGATCCCACACTGATTTTGAGTCAATTGATCACATCTCCTGGAAGCTATTGAGCTAAAATATTAATATTTATATCTAAAAATTAATAAAAAATATTTAGAGATTTAAAATGTAAAAACAAGAGGCGTATCTCATGCACCCTGTGGAGTACTATGATCCTACACTGATTTTGAGTCAATTGATTACATCTCCTGGAAGCTATTGAGTTAAATATTAATATTTACATATAAAAAAATAATAAAAAAAAATATTTAGAGATTTAAAATGTAAAACAGAGAGGTGCATCTCATGTAGCCAGTGGAGTACTATGATCCCACACTGATTTTGAGTCAATTGATCATATTTCCTGGAAGCCATTGAGCTAAAAATAATAAAAAATATGAACAGATTTAAAATGTAAAAAAGAGCTCAATAGCTTCCAGGTCCTGTAATCAATTGACTCAAAATCAGTGTAGGATCATAGCACTCCACTGGCTGCATGAGATACACCTCTTGTTTTTACATTTTAAATCTCTAAATATTTTTTTTTATTAATTTTTATATGTAAATATTAATATTTTAGCTCAATGGCTTCCAGGAAATATGATCAATTGACTCAAAATCAGTGTGGGACCATGTTACTACACAGGGTGCATGAGATACGCCTCTTGTTTTTACATTTTAAATCTGTTCATAATTTATATAAACTTTTATATATAAATATTAGCATTTTAGCTCAATAGCTTCCAGGAAATATGATCAGTTGACTCAAAATCAGTGTCGGATCATAGTACTCCATTGGCTGCATGAGATGTGCCTCTTGTTTTTACATTTTAAACAAGCCCCAACCTCTGGGGGAGACGAGTGAGACCAATGCCGAAGTGCCAAAAACCGCAGTTCACTGACTGTCCACTTGAGGCTGGCTCCGGAAGTGAGTCAATTCCCATAGACCCCCATGTTAAAATGCCCAACTTTAGAGCAGAAATAAACATGTTTACAGCCTGGTACAAAAAAGGGTTTTGGTCTCTATAGTTAATTTCCCCTTTGATGACAACTGTGGGGGGGGGTGATTTTTTTTTCTAACTCTTCTGTTTAAATGTTATTAAGGTTTGAAATTGCGCATAATTAAGGACGTGGTCACTTTGAGTGACAGGTCGCACCATCACGGGTGGCTAACTAGCATGCTAACTAGCCGCTGGCTCTGCTGTGCGGAGCTCGGCGGAGCTGAGCTCAGACTCGGCCGTCTGCTCGGCGTCATCTCAGCCAATTCGTGCCCATGTTCAAGGGATTGAACCTGTCCTCTCAGCCATGTTTGTGCCTTTTGGATATTTTTTCAGGCAAATATTGGAGTAATATGGCTTGCTGTTCGATTAATTATACCAACAGACCGTCCAAGAAGTCTGTGCTCCAGGTTTTTCGGTAAGTGAAATTCGGAAATTCTAGTATTATTTTATTTATGTTTATATGTTAGCACTAATTAACGGGTATCGGTGTCTGCGGTCACTACGGTCACCACCTAGGTTGTCAGCAGCGTGTATCGGTGTCTGCGGTCACCACGTAGCTTGTCAGCTTATTATTATATTATTAAGCCTTTATTTAACTTAATACATGTAAAATCACGTTGATACCGGAGGTCTCATTTTCAAGTGAGACCTGTATCACAGCAGCAACATCCACATCAAGTTACAGAGCCACAGACAATACAACACAAGTTTAGCTCGTTAACTAGCTAACCAGCCAGCTAACGGTTAGCCTTCGAGCAAGACGCCAGTCCGGGGATGCATCGAAGTCAGAGCCTGACAGAGAAGTGTTAGGATGTAGGCATTTAGGGAGAGAATATTTTGAACAAAAGGCTGAGGCTGTGTGAGGTTTGAAAATAAAGGTCCACCACGTTAGTTAGCTAACGTGTTGCAATGTTAACGTTGTCATATGAGCAGTGTAACGTTATGTAAATTAAAAAGTGGCGAACTGTGTGAAATTACAATAAGGTGTGTAACATAATTAAAAAAACTAATGTGACATTTGACTGTCACATATAAAATATTAAGAAGACTAGTGTATGATATAGGCCTGTAGGCGAGTAGTTACACAACAATAGATAATGCACAGACAGAATATGAGGACTGTGATGGCCACCACCTTTTTGTTTTGCTAAAATAAATTGATTATGATCTGTTAAAGGGCCAGTGTGTAATATTTGGCATGGTTTATTGTCTATCTGAATCTGAATCTGAATATTCTACCCATTAATATGTTTATACAAGTGTATAATTGCTATAAAATAAATTTCGTTTGGTTTTCGTAGCCTTATAATTATGCTTTTATATAGCAAGGGCCTTGCTTTAGAGAGGTCGCCATCTTGCGCTGCCATGTATGTAAGGCAGCCCGAGCGGACAATCCAGCCAGCCAGAGAATGCGTTTCGCGTGTATAAATGAACCAACAAAGACAGCGGAAGGAAGGAAGAAGGAGGAGGAAACAGCAGAGAGTGTTAGTAGTTCGTCGATAGAGAGTAGTGAAAAGTTTTTTAGTTATAAAGTTTGCAAATGGACCACACTTACCACGCAACAGGAGAGAATGAACCTGAACCGTCATCTGCGAGGAAAAGAAGACGCAACTTCACTCCTTGTGATGCACTCTCTGCTGCGCTTTTCCTCCTGATGATATATCTCCCCAACGATGGCAGCAGTAGCACTGAATCCCATTCTGTGCATTCAGCCTCTCTTCTCGCCCGCTCAGCATCAAACACATGGAGTTCCTCATCTGTATGCTCCGGCTCAAACAGGTATGGCTCTGGGTCTGTGTCCGCTACAAGAAACTCTTCAAAATCGCGTTCAAAGTCGTCCATTGCAGCTACTATAGTCCGGAGATATCGCTAGGCTAAATAAACAGCTGAGCTCTGTTTACCGGCTACGCTGTCAGTCAGTGTGCGGGCTGGAGATTGAGCAGAGAGGGGAGGGGGGTCCCCACTCGATATGGTAAACGAGTATGTGTGTAAAGTTATGGAGTGTGTGTGTTACGCCAGAAGAGTCAGAGTTTGGGACGGAGTCTTTTACCGTGTTACCGGAGTTTCTGGAGTGCTCAAATAAACGGGCCTTTTTCCCGAACGCTCCTCTGGTCTCCTGCTCATGAGTGATTCATTACAATATCGTAACATGGCTTAGATTTCTAAATAAACATTCACCTCGTCGTTAGATAGACCTACTCCTGAGAAACTCGTGCACAAGGCTTTTTGTCCCTACGAGGCTACCATCATTTACCCGACGGGAGGGGTGAGCGAGTGAACCCTGCAATCTAGAATTTGACCACTGATGTCACTGTTTTCAACCCATTTTACACACTGGCCCTTTAAACATTGAAGTAATTTAAGTTGTATTGTTTGCATGTAAAGGTGTCTGTGAAGTAGGTAACCTAACACATATATTACTTTTAATATCTATTTGTCTGTGTAAAGTTTCCCTCTAGGTGACCCAGAGAGACTGGACCAGTGGACACTCAACACGAGGAGACAGAACTGGACTCCAAACAAGACTTCCCGTCTGTGCAGTGAACACTTTGAGAGTCATCACTTCAGCATTGACTCCAGGATAAAGACACCTTTTTTCAAACAGTACCTCACAAAGAGTCAAGAAACTTATTAGTTTAAAATGATGAATTATTGTCCATAATACATTTAAATGCATTACATAAATTATTAATTGTCATACATTACTAAGTACTCAATTAGGGCACAGCTTGCTCTGTACTATTCCTGATAAGGTGAAATTACTGACACACCAGTGCAGTTTAGTGTTCCCATGATGCAAAAGGCCAAATGAAGATTTTATCAATCAAGGAACATAACATGTATTTGGCACTAAAATGTTAAAGTCGGTACTTCAACATTTTAGTGCTTTTTATGCAAAGACCCTTTATCAAAGTGAGAATTACTACCTTTTTCCCCACATACAGTCTGTGAAAAACCAATGGAAAAAATATTCTCATAATGAGACAGCTGAACATAGCATGATTCCACAGTGGCAGTGAGCTGTGAGAACAGTTCAGTTTCCTTTTGATAGCAACAATTATTTTAATGTGGATGAATTGCATACTGTACATTCATACTCCAGTTGTCTTGATAGTACAGTTAAATTTAAAATCACATTCAAATATAAAGTCGAATATCTACAGAACTTAAACACAAAACTATTTTATGAATGACAGCCACTTACTCAGCAATAAGATCATTTTGGTGGTGAGTGGGCTTTTAACCAAGACAGGCTGTTGTCAATGTTTTCTACCTGTGTTTTTAACCTGTCATCTTTCTCTCATGTGGGACACTTGAGGAAAGTTACAACGCCTCGACCAATGTGATATTTACTCCACAGTAAATATGCAAGATTTTGCAAATTATGACACTGGGTTCTAATCCATAGGTTTTATAATTACTGTTATAAATCTTTTCATTTATTTCATGTGTACTTTTTGTAACCTTTTAATAGTGATGATTTCATGAATGCAAGCTTTGACTTAATTTTGTTAAACTGTTTGTGTAATGGTTATAAGTTTTGCTATATAAAATGGATCAGACAAAATTTACTTTAGAGTAAAAGCAAATTTTCTGAAAGCTGTCTTTCATCAGTTTCCTATGATGATTGGAAATATAGTGGTGATTTAAACCATTAACAAAATATAATCGTTATTAATGGCATCTTAATGCTTTCATTTATGTCTTAACATTTACCCAAGTTTGCATTTGTCTTAGCAGAATGTAAAAAAAAACATGAAAAGCTGATGCTATGTGCTGGTTTTGTTTGGACATTTCTTTAAGACAAATGAAGAAAATTCACTGAGAAACGATTCTCCTTTTGTGAAAAACAAGGAAATATCTGCACACTGAATAGTTTTAAGTTTTAAGAGGTATTATTTATTTGTGATGTTGTGACATATGAGAAGGTTCTGTGGGTATTGCTCGGTATTGAGGCTTATGTAGTGAGGCTAAAAAAAAACAACACATAATTGGCTGATTATCTTTCTGTTTGCCTCACTACAAAAAAGTCACAATACCTTTGCCTGAGGAAGACCCTCTCAGAGTTGGCAACATAGCGAACAAGTGATACCTCCTTGGGGGCTTCAAAACTATTGTGTCCAGCAAATTCTTTGTTTTTCGCTTTGAACCCTTTTATCCAGTCACATTCTTCTGTGTTAAAACTAGACTTCTAACAGAGCAGCAAACAAAGGTTACTCTCCAAAATCTTCTCAGGCTCTGCTGCTGGGTGTAAGGTACTTAGTTATCTTCAAGTACAAAGTTAAAATAATCAGGCCCACACAGAAATGGACTGCTTAATTTTTGTCAGTGACAATGTTAAACATTAATGCTTAATGTTTTATCTGTAGTGTATGATTTGTTTGCCCTTTCAATTGACAGTCAGATTTGATTGTGAAATACAACATTCAGTCAGTAACAAAGACAAAAGGAGTGCAAATATAAATAGAATTCATTGAAATTTTAAACAAGTTATAGATGAATATCAACAACTCAACATTAGCCTTGACAGCCTGGGCTATGATCAGGCCTAACAAAATGTGTCCTAAAGGCCAAATTCAAAAGCAGTGACACTGCCAACAGTAAGCAGTTCACTGCGTTTGGAGGTGGTCTTTAAGACAATTAACTAATTTACTTAAAAACATATAATTTCTAACTGTAAACACATTTCCTGGCCTTATCAATCTTTGCTGGATTGCCACCAGCCTCCCACCTGCACCTTTGGGTCAATGAAGAAAATATCATCTTAATGCCAGGATGCTGGAGGTGAAACTGGTGCAGGTCCTCCTTCATCATGCTGACCAGCTTGACACTGCTGACCTTCCTCATGTCACTGCCGCCACAGTGGATGATGAGGACATCTGGTGCTGCTCTTCCTCGCAGGGAGTGGGAAAAGAAGGAGAAAAGGCCTCCCCACTGCAGTCCACCCCAGCCAAACCAGCAGACACGGACGCCCGGCATACTGAGGGTGATTCCCAAGGTCTCTGCAGCTCTCTGGACACCACGCTGGACATAGCTGTCACCAGTGCTCCACACTGTGCATATGAAAGTAAAATGAGTGTAATAAAAAATTAGCGTTATATATTTAAAAAAAAGTTGAAGCATTTTTTTAAAGATAACAGCTGAATCATTGTTTCAAGGTTTGTTGTATAACGTTAGTTTCAGCTAAACTCAACTTGCCTCAAGTTTCGTGAGGGAGCTGGCAGGGCTAGCCAAAGTAGCGTAGATTCTTAGCCTAGCTTGTTAACCTTAGCTAACTTAGCAGCGCCGAGCGGGGTGGGCGTGTTTAAGCAACCAGGCTTCCTTCGGCCCGCCTCTTTGCCCATTTCTGATTGTCCGGGAGTTGGGCGGAGTCAGGCACTGCCAAGATGGTGACGTCCAGAGCAGAGTATTTTGAGCTTCAAATCCACTCTTCAGAAACGGATGGATGACGTCACAGTGACTACATCCATTATTTTATACAGTCTATGATTTTAAATCTCTAAATATTTTTTTTATTAATTTTTGTATGTAAATATTAGCATTTTAGCTCAATAGCTTCCAGGAGATGTGATCAATTGACTCAAAATCAGTGTGGGATCATGTTACTACACAGGCTGCATGAGATAGGCCTACACCTGTTTTTTCTACATTTTCAAATCATTCATAATTTTTATATGAAAACGTTAGCATTTTATTGCATTTAAACACAGTATCTCTGCTTTCAATATCCCACATTTTTATTTTGAAAACAGTGTTGGGATTCACAGGACCACAGATGGTTTATCATTTGGTAAAATCACCACTGGACAATTTAAAGGCTTTTTCCTCTGCATGCTCTTTGTCTTCAAACAAAGAGGGCTCTGCAACACCCATCTCCACAGGAGATCTCACCTCACACCTCAGTGAGACTCAAGTCCCAAAACTTGATTGGACAAGACCTTTTACAGTGACATGTGACTCTGTGATGTCACAGGCATCTGTACAAGATCTGCTCCCTTCCACAGAACTTTCTCTTCTTGCTCCAGCTGCTGTAGCAGCTGCACACCGCTCTCCGGCTGGGCTTGGAACAGCCCAGAGGCCTAGACCCTGGTTCCATAGCCCAAACCACTAAAGGGAGGGCAACTGATCACAGACTCTGTTGCAAACACAAGGCCATTGCAACTAGCTTTCCAGCAACAAGGAACTAAGTGAGTTAGCACTCAGCGTCTAACTCTGCAAGGACCCCGAGCGACCAGCTTCCTCGGATCAGAACCTTTGGAACAAAGGTTAACAACAAAGACAACAACAAACAAACAACAAAGACTGCAGCTGAAACCACACCTTCCCAGCCTTCTTCTGCCGGCTAACAAAGCAGTACACCACCAAGTGGCTCTTTCTCCCATCCACTCAAGGATTGGTAATATAACAACTGGGCATAGCTTATCACAGCTTTACAGGCTAAGCAAGACTGTTTGACTTGTTGTATGTGATTTGATGCTGTTCATTGAGTTATTGTTGTGATTGTTGGCAGTTAGGTCATTGATTAGTTGGCTTTGCCAAAGCTAAGTGTTTAGTTTGCTAATACTGTTCACAAACAGATTCTTGCACACAACTAAACAATCTCTGCACTAATCCAGACCGTTTGCAACACACGTCACATTGACATAGACTCATTAACAAACAGGCTTTCAATAGAGCTACACCCAAACAGGCATTTCAAAGTTCCCGCTTCTTTTCCTTTGTCTTTGTCCTGACCACACGGTCAGACAAACACCTCCCCCGAAACTGAAGCAGCCTCCACATGCAGCCGGCCACCACTCTCAGCCGGTCGGTTTAAGTTGGATATTCAACAGACATTCGCTCCGGGGGAAACTCTTCTGTACCACCCAGTCCGACTCCGAGCCAGCCACTCCAACATTTCAAGTGCACCCGTATTGCAGACTTTACAGTAAACGCAAGGAGACAGAAGACGACTACACGTACTACATGTACCGACTTCCTGTTGTTGGGGTCAACATATTTTTACCTCATTGGGCAGCACCATAAATGTTGGGGTCAACACGCTAGGTTTCACACGGAGGCACCAAATATGTTGGGATTTAATTGGCTATCGGAAATAATTAATAATTATTATTAATAATTAATAATTATGTTAAATGATGTGACTTAATTAACATCAAATCACCTTGTGGGGCACCATTCCCATAAAGGGAAAAATGATAGCCAGTTAAAGATATCAGTCTCATAAAATACGCTAAACTATTAATTTGGAGTTTGATTAATAATTAAATTATTGACACCAACCAAAATTAACAGTAACATCTGAAGGATTTCGGAGTTCTTGACACAGCAGAGGTTGACTATTCATTCACCCTGGTGCAACATTAAACAGACAGCAGGCATGATTCCAAAGAATTATTATTCACAAATTAGCAAAGCAAACCAAAACACACAAATTCTAACTAACTATATACAAGCTTGGTGTGTATGTGTGTGTGTGTGTGTGTGAGAGAGAGAAAGAAGAGAAAGACAAAGGCGGGAGACAAAGAGTGAGAGTGAAGGCTCTGTGAATATAGCTTTAATGCAGGTTTCCATCATATCATTTAGTTTTCTTCACAGAAATAAATAAAATCCTAAGGGACAGGCCTACTGTTTACGTATTTTAAAAGTTTTCTTAGGTGGGGGTCCAGGCACCCAGGTTGGGAACCAGTGAATTAAGGGAACACACACACACAATGAAAAAGAAAGAATGTGTGTACTTGCGTTTTAAAAAACAAACCAAAAATTTCCAGTGCAGTGACAGTTTCGTGCCAGAAGGCTTCGCCAAAGGTGTGCTAAAAGCTCGCCAGCTGAAACCAGGTCTACACAGCCGGTGTAGTGGAAGTTTGGCTGACCGGCGGACAGTGCGCCCGTCACCAAAAGCTCACAGGCAGGTTTCCAGAATGTCTGGCACATTAACAATGCAATAAATACCAACAAAAACCACTATTCAATGTAACTATCTGCAATCAGCACATAAATGTATCTCTATATCGACTGTCCCGTCACATCTGATGTCAGATCAAAGGGGATTGGCATGCGTAATGGAAATCCAACCTGATTTGATTAACACAGCTGCAAACTAATGAGTTCACATCCCTCTCAGCCAACCAGAAACAGCCACAGCATCCGATGGGGAGTATATATTCAGCGTCTGTCATCTTAGAAATGTCAAAAGAAAAGAAACAGAGTGAGACTGCGAGAGAGAAAGAGAGAGCACGCGCGCACAAGAGAAACGCTGTCAACAAATTTGTAAGTTATGTTCGGTGTCTTAAGGGTTTACGTGCTTCATGTGATTGCCTATACACAAATGTTAAAATGTTCTTGCTTAACGTGATCTACAAAGATGGAGTACATTATTGCGAGGAGCAGGAGGAGGACTTACGCAGAGAGGGTGTACCGTCAAAGGACATCCTATTTGGGCATGACAGAGCTGGAATGCAGGTGGGCCACACGAATAATGACTGGAATATCGCAGTTTCCAATGTAATTGTCATTTCATGTCATACTCTTTTTCATTACACAGGAACAAATTACATCTACCCCGCGAGGTGGTCCAAGTGGTGATGTGCATCGTGGCCTCTGATGCGCACCCCGGTGGCACCTGTGCTCTCCCTGTTGCTGTAAAGGTGACAGTGGTTCTGACTTTCTTCGCTACCAGGTCTTTCCAGCACACCGTGGCCGCGGTGGCGGGGACCAGTCAGAGAGCTGTCAGTTCGGCTATACATGCAGTGACGTCTAGTCTAGTCCGACATGCCAATGAGCACATCATTTTTCCATCCACACCTGAGAGCCAGCTGGAAACGAAGTGAGGTTTCTTGTTGAAATGTGGATTCCCTGGGGTACTGGGAGCAATTGACTGCACACATGTACAGTTGCGTCCCCCAGATACCCAAGCCATCACTTATGTGAACCGTAAGGGAGTACACTCCATTAATATCCAGGTGATTTGTGACTCGAATTGCCTGGTGACACATGTGTATGCTAATTTTCCTGGGTCCGCTCATGACTCGTTCATCCTGGCAAATTCTGTCATCCCTACAGTCTTTCAGGGGGACCCCCCTCTGGATGGGTGGCTGCTAGGTGAAAACGTGGCTGATAACGCCATACATTACACCCACAACAAGAAGGCAGCATGGTTTTAACCGTGTTTTCAGTAGTGCTCAGTCAGTCATCGAACGAACTTTTGGCCAAATCAAAATGTGTTTCAGATGTGTGGACCGTTCAGGTGGTTCATTAACATACAGCCCCCAGAAAGTCAGTGCATTCTTCGTGGCATGTTGCGTTATACACAACATAGCTACACGCTGGATGCCACTTTGACCTCACGGAGGAGACATTACAGGACTTAAAACAGGGAGAGGCCAAACTGCATGTGCCGAATCAGCAGGAAGAGCATCAGGGCACACAGGAGAGGAGAGACCATCTGGCTGCACAGCTCTGTCCTTAAATGTGAGTATTTCCCTGTACATCCATTCACACAAAATAAATTTACTCAATCACATTAAATATAGGCTACAACAAATCACCCAAAACAAATTATTTCAACATCCGCCTGGCCACACCCAGTTGGCGAAGCGCAGGTGGCTGCGCCTCCGCCTCGCCCGGTCTGTGAAACTAGAGGCCATTGTCTCACGGCATGCTGGGAAACTCCACCTATTTAGCACCACCACAATATATTAAGTGCACAATGATAGTGTTGTTTACTGGCCTTAAACTAATTAGGGGAAATTGGCTTTTTAAAATTTCAATCAAATTAACTCAAAACACAGAAATTATTGACTTAACATTTTAAAAAAAAATCCTGTCAAGCTCATAAGGGATTAGTTTTTGTGTCAAGTGAACAAAAGGTTTTATGTCATTCTGACAGTCTGGGGCATTTGTGTTGACTTTACATTAAAATTATGGGTAATGGATGGGTTGGGTTTTACAGTGAATGGTTGAAATAAAAAATGATTTCCTGTAGGAGAGATTGTTGTCTCAGTGGGGAGGCAGGGGTTCATGTAATAAAGGCAGTGGATGTCAGTCAGTGGTGTAGTGGAAGTTAACGAGTAGGTGTACTACTAGTTAGATAGGTCGGTTACTGAGGAGGAAGTGGGTATACTCTCCTATGTATTCTAATGGCTTTTCGACTGATAGGTGGGTATACTGTAACGTGCCAGAAAAACAGATGAGTATACCCCGTATACCTCCATATACCCTCTACTTATGTCAGTACTACAAGTTCTTGTGTCAGGCCCCTGCAGCTCATGTAAAAAAAAGACTTCCAGAGACCCCAGTAAGAATATGCAACCAGGTTCTGCGTTATCTGATAATCTTGTGACCTGTCTTATAGAGAGACTGTGTAAAATTATATACGTTGTACCCTCATTATCACAATTTTACTATGTTCATATGGAACATTTTCCTTAATGAGATTGTGTTTTATCAAATTACAATAAACAAAGGGACATACAGAAAACCTCCAATCCAGTACAGGAGTACTGGTTTGCTTCTTGGCCCTCTTTACAAAATATAACAAAGCTGCTATCTGTTGTTCACTGGACTGAATGGGAAGTTGCAGGCAACAGGGGCCTAACCGCTAGTTTTTGTTCCTATAAACAGTTTTATCTGGCCACAGTGATGAGGGAACTGTATCCATATCTGATCCAACCGAGGCTAAAGACAGAGGAGATGAAACTCAGTACCTAAACATTCTCTTTAGTGAACAAGAATAAAGTATACATGTAGCTCGTGACAACAAATGGTGATGCTTGCCTGCTAACAACAGCAGCTAGCTAATGTTTAACATTACTTTTTTTCTTTCAGATTTGAGAACATCATGTGTAGTGAAGTCCTAGTGTGGCGTAAGGCATTTGTTAGATGTATAGTCCTCTTTTAACACAGTATTTCCCACATTAACTGTTTTACAATTCTTGTAAAACAGCAAAAACTCAATTATTGTTTTGTGGTAAAACTGTTAGTAGACATAAAATAATTAATCCAGTCTCTCTTTATTGGGAGGTATGAAAACAGTTCTTGCCTCAGGCTGTTGAGTGGCAGCCAGGTGTTGTTTCTTTATTCAAAACAGACTTCTGGTTTTAAGTTCGGTCTATTACTAACAGACTATCACAGACTAACACTAAGTCATGCTTAGAGTATCACTACTAGCTTCAAAAAGATAGATTAAAAAAAGTGTTAGATCACACTCTGGGCACATCAACACTCATATTAGTGCATGTGCCTCTCTGCTTCTGTGGTGAGCATTCATGTAGTGATCACCTTCTTCATTCAGAGAATTCACACTGTAAACATATGCAATTAACCGTTAAAGCTGTCCCTAATTTTCACATACTTTTAATTAACAGAGAATTCTAAAAATAAATGCCTAACTCAAGTCCATTTCAGTTTCAGTTTTATTTGTATAGCCCAAAATCCAGTGGTGTAGTGGTAGTTAATGACCTGGGTGTACTACTTGGTAAATGGGTAGGTTACCGAGGAGAATGTGGGTAAACGTTCCTGTATATTCCAATAGCTGGCTTTGGCTGATAGGTGGTCATACTGTAAATGGCCAGAAACACCATTGTGCGGCATAGCTAAAGAATTGTTCATTTTTGCGATAAAAGCGCCACATATTAAGCTATAAATGTACCAAATGTGGCGCTTTTATTGCAAAAATGAACAATTCTTTAGCTACGCCGCCCAATTTATTAGTTTGTTAGCAGAATTATACAAAAACTGCCTGTCCGATTTTCACAAAATTCAGTGGAGGGATGTAACACATGCCAACTTAGAACACATTAAATTTTGGTGTTGATCCAACTCAGAGGGGGCGTGTTTTTGGATGAGGATTACATGAAAACTGTCCAACTGATTTTCACAAAACTTGGTAAAGGCATGTAGCATGGTCCAACAGACTCACAAGTCAGTCTTTAGACACTTTGCTTAGCTAAAGACTGATGTCTTTCTCCCTGATTTTGTGTTTAGATGGGGGGATACTATTTCAGAGTTTAAAAAAACTCTCTACGTTGCAGAACCAATAGTAAATCCGCAGGGCGGTCCTTCGGTGGCTCGCTGAACTCTTGTGCTTGTAAACATAGTCCGACTGCATTAAAAGTTTTAATCAAAGTCGCTGTAAGTCCTTCATTTCCACAATCTTGTGGACTGAGCACACGTTTGATAAACGGAGTTAAATCTCTCGGCATCCATTTTCAAGCTCTCTGTGTGTTTGTTTCCTTGCAGACGAGAAAAGGGGGAGTGCACATTTCCGGGAGGGCGTGTCCTTTTCAAAAATGCAAGAGGCGTTGCTTTGTTGCCGGCAGTTAACATTTTAGCGGTAGGTGGCAACATGATCTGCTCAGTAAAATCATCATGCTGTTTGAAATGGAGAGAGTTGGGGGGTATTCCATCAACGTAGCTAAGAATATTCAGACTAAGGTGTAATCTTGAAGTTTGACTAAACGCCAGCTCCCAATCTAGCGCCAACCCATCAATTCCATCAAGTAAAATCAGCTGGCTTGACGCTAATTCAAGCCTCACATGTTAAGCCTCAACCCATGCACCCGCCCAGAGAAAATAAAAAGCCCACACGAGTTGAGTGCCAAAAATGTTGCAAAATGTCAAAAAGCAAAGGAAAGGAGCGAGTGGAGGCTTTTTCTGCAGTGGAGCAAACGCTCATTATGGAAGTGTATGAGGACTATAAGGACATAATTACGAAAAAAGGCAATACTGCAGCAATTAATAGAGCAAGGGAGGTGGCGTGGCATAATATTGCTGACAGGCTAAATGCGTAAGTGACAAAGAAAATTCAGCATTTCAGCATAATATCATGTTAAATTCCGTGTCAAAGGGACAAAATATATGTAGATAAGAACACCTATTAAATCTAACAATTCAAGTATTCCTAATGAAATTCACCAAATGTGTAAATTAATATTAGTGAAAGACTATATATCACATTTATCTACTGATTCGTAAATTTCAGATGATGCATTTAATCAAACTATTTTATGTGAATCATCGCATTTATCACATAATTGATTGTAGATTATGACATTTCCGAAATGATCAGTTTATAGGAAATAATCACATGACATTTACCTATTGATTGTAGAAAATTACATTTAGCAAATCCATCAATTCAGTGGAGATGAGAAAACCTATTAAGTGAATGCAGGTGATAGTGAATCAATTATCTATTTCTCATCATTTGGGAGTCAATTGTGAGCTCTATCCCTTATTATATCAAAATAAGGAAAATCCCCTTAAATGTATAGAACGTGCTATAGGATGAGGAACAAACAAACCACAATGGTGTGTGTCCCATTTTAATTTCGTTGCTTTTAGGCCGTAAGGTGAATCAGAAAAAGTCTCACAGAAACTGATTTCTGCTCCGACATCTGGGGACTACACGATCTTTACTTCATAAAAAGATCGATACATGTTCAGCTAATCAGCGGGAGTTCGTAGCTCATAGCCCCGCAAGAGTCCTGTGATCAGGGTCGTAATTCGGCACTTGTTCCGTCTGAGCGTATTGATCAATTCCGCCTGAGCGTAATGAGATTTGGTACGCGAGTGGTGGCACGGCCGTCACGTGATTGCGCTACACCAATAAGGTACCCGCATTTCGTGTCGCCATGGTTTCATTCAGCAGAGGAAAACAGACCCGGAAGTCCTCAAAAGTGAGCAGAAATGAGCTGCAACAGCGCTATTCACATCGTCGTGTCCATGAAACACGATGATACAAATAGACAATAAGGTGAACTAAGCAAAAATGTCTTAAACACACATTTGATTCAATACCTGGGCATAACCGACGTATTATTACATTGACAACATAGCTGTCCAGTAGCTACGGAATACGAGAACGGCCATGTATTTTTTATTTTTTTGTGTGCACTGTTATCTCGTGATAACCACTTATTATTTCGTTATCTCGATATAACAAAGATTGTTTTCCCATGATAACTGTCAAGTCTGATGATTGCGCACTGGTTAATGTGATCGTCTTGATTTCAGCCTACAAGAGCTGCTGTGGTCCTGCCAGATGCCTCCTGCCGCTTGCTGTTATCATCAGTCACACTTCTGCTGTTATTATACACATATAATTATCGTCACATAACATAGGCTATATTTCCAAATAGTCGCCGGGTGGCATACAGCCGCCGCGCAACTAATAGCCGCCGGGGGTTTGACTCCATTTTGCGTATTAAACGCCGGGGCGATTATTTCCTCATTCATTGCCTCAAGGAGGGACAGCCCTGTAGGCAGGGAGAGAGGAGCACGCGAGGGCTGCTCTCTCCCTGCCTACAGGGCTGAGGGACTGTCTGCGCTTTAACGCACGGGTCGGTGGTGAAGTGGTGCACATGACTCGTGCTACGGACGGACGGACGGACGGACAGACAGACAACCACGTACCTAAAACAGGTAATACATCTGGCTACATCACTACGCCCCTTTTACCGGGGATGCATCGGAGCAGACTTGTGTGGACTTCAGACAGCCAGGTATCCCAGCATGCATGGGGCTGGGGGGGCCCAGCAGCTTCTCTCGGGTAGTCCTTTTAAATTCGTCACTGATATCTCTGTAGTGGTTAAATATGAAATGTAATTCGTTTGGGGAATGTCTAATGGGCAACATTCAGTCTCAGTAGGCCTATATTAGATATGTTATTATATCAGGGCTCAACAATAAGGATTGCCCGATTGCCCGGGGCAAGTTAAACTCAAGGTCGGGCATGTAAACTAACAACTCACTTGCCCGATCGGGCAAGTTGCTAAAAATAGTAAAAGTTAATAACTAATTGATAAAATAAACGTATTTTAAAACGTGCTCTTCTGCTCTGATGCAGCGGTCTCTCTGCCTGAAGTCACAGGCACAGCTGTGTAACAATGTCCTGCCCACAGCCCCCATTGATATTATTTTGCGCGACGGATGCTTCATATAATAACAGAACAATATACTATTTATGGTGTTATGTCATTGTGTCATTTCTGTCTCTACATGGTCACGCGTTAACAATTCTCCTCTGCTCTCTATGGCGCACGGCGGAGTTCCGCCACACACACAGGTGAGCACGCTAGCGGCTCGGCCCGCATTTTCCTGACCAAACCTGACCCCGAGCCCGGTGCAGTTTGTCAGCTGACAAAGTTATTGTTATGGACACTGTGTAAATAACCAACAGACTGCTGTTACGCACAGACAAACACGCTGCTCGCACAGCAGCGTAGCATGACACTCGTGCTGAGCTTGTGTTGCGTTCAGGCGTTGTCACGTAAATAACAACTTCCAACACTTAAATAGGTCATAGCACAAAACAGCAGCATGTCAAGTGACTTTTTACTTTTATTATATTAAATAAAATTGTATGTTCCTAAATCTTGAGACACCTCATATGTAAACTAGACAGACATTTCACCTGCTCATTACTGTGCACACATGTACTGTATGTACTTAGTCCTAAAGAGCCCTTCTGGTGCCAGTAGATACATAGAAACATCCCAGCAGGCTGTGCTTTGCAAGCATACAAAGAAGTTTCACACGTGAAAATTATTTTTCATGTGTGTGCTTCACCTCCGCTGCTACAACTCCATCCTAGGAGAAACACTGCTGTGTGCGTTTTGTGCAACAGGTGGATGTGGTAGTCTACCGGTAGAGTAGAGAGAGAGCTAAGTAGCGTCACCACAATCTACAACTCAACACTTCAGTAAAATGTTAGACTTAATACAATATTAAACTGCTTTTGTTTTTTCTAGGTGTACCAAGTAAACTGTCAAGTCTCCATAAAAATGTAGACAGAAAGCATAATGATGAGACAAATGCAGTGACAGTAACTAAGTATATTTATTCAAGTAGGTACTGTACTTAAGTACAAAATTGATGTACTTATACTTTGGGTATTTCCATTTTGTGCTACTTTATACTTAGAGGGAAATACTGTACATTCTACTCAAGCTACATTTATTTGATAGCTATAGTTACTTTTCAGATAGTTTGTTTTAAATGTTGTAAGTTTCATATTTACAAGTTGATGTGCGTTGTTATAGATTAGACTAGTACTCTAGTGAGAGGTGTTAAAATTAGTTCTACCATGACAACATTTAAATGCTGCTTACATGTAGCATACGTTGATCAATTAATACTCAATACATATTCATGTATATGATGATTACAACACTTGAAATTGGGTCACTCTGCATAATGAGTAGGCTACTTATAACTTTTCATTCATTCATTTCATTCGTCTCACATCTCATCCTCCGCCTCATTCTCTGCTGTCTTTCTCGGATTTGCCTCCTCAGCTGGGCAGCCTCCTCCTCAGCCTGCAGGTACAGCAATCCTGCTGCAATAACATGCACCAAGATGCCTTCTCCGATCCATGTCCGTTATTGATTTTTGATTTCCATCTCGCCAATGCTCACGATCACAATAAGCACCAACTCTCCACAAACTTTCCCCCCACACCTGACTTTTGATTATAATCAGAGGCCAGGTGCGGGAATTGGATAGGCTATAGATTAAATATGATCAAGCTGTGGGGAAAAGGTTTTAAAAGACATTTGATGAAAATATTTTGGCTATTTATATGTTTTTGTGTGTCAGTTATATATGTTGAAACGTTAAAAACATATACACATTAATTTCTTACAATGTCGATGAAAAGCCGCAGGGCTGGGCTGTGTTTATATTGTTTTATGTTTCTAAATGCATGTATACAACACACAGTACAACAGCCAAGGCGAGCAGAGGTAGTGACATCATCAAGTTCGCTGCTGTTCCAAAAGCAGAAATGACTATACTCTCGTCCTCCCGTTCTTGGGAAGTCCGGACTCTCGCGCGGACTTGCCAAGTCCGAACTTGCCAAATCCACAAGTCCGAACTGCTGAACTTGTGTATTGAGAAACGGCTAGAGAGACAAACAAGGAACCACAAGAAACAAAGGGGAGGGGAAAACAGCTGACACATGAGGAATAAGGGAAAGGCACAGACATGGGTACAGATCTGATGACAAGTTTGGGGGGGACACAATCAGTTGTCATTTTTTGTTAATTGCATGCATGCAAATCATGCCCACAGAGCGCTTGAGATTGCCAGCATAAGGTACACAAAATTAGAGTAGTTACTGAGGAACTAATGAGGAACTAATGAGTAGTTACTGAGGAACTAAGGTACACAAAATTAGAGTAGTTACTGAGGAACTAATGAGGAACGGATGAGGAACTAATGAGGAACTAACTATTAGTTAATGGTCAGTTCCTCGGTAACTCATGATCAAATTTCAGAGGAGTAGTTACTGAGGAATTAATGAGGAACTAATGAGTAGTTACTGAGGAACTAAGGTACACAAAATTAGAGTAGTTACTGAGGAACTAATGAGGAACGAATGAGGAACTAACTATTAGTTAATGGTCAGTTCCTCAGTAACTCATGATCAAATATCAGAGGAGTAGTTACTGAGGAACTAATGAGGAACTAATGAGTAGTTACTGAGGAACTAAGGTACACAAAATTAGAGTAGTTACTGAGGAACTAATGAGGAACTAACTATTAGTTAATGGTCAGTTCCTCAGTAACTCATGATCAAATTTCAGAGGAGTAGTTACTGAGGAACTAATGAGGAACTAATGAGTAGTTACTGAGGAACTAAGGTACACAAAATTAGAGTAGTTACTGAGGGACTGAGGAACGAATGAGGAACTAGTGAGGAACGTATGAGGAACTAATGAGGAACTAACTATTAGTTAATGGTCAGTTCCTCAGTAACTCATGATCAAATTTCAGAGGAGTAATTACTGAGGAGCTAATGAGGAACTAACTATGAGTTAATGGTCAGTTCCTCAGTAACTTATGATCAAATTTCAGAGGAGTAGTTACTGAGGAACTAAGGTACACAAAATTATAGTGGTTACTGAGGAACTAATGAGGAACGAATGAGGAACTAGTGAAGAATGAATGAGGAACTAATGAGGAACTATTAGTTAATGGTCAGTTCCTCAGTAACTCATGATCAAATTTCAGAGGAGTAGTTACTGAGGAACTAATGAGTAGTTACTGAGGAACTAAGGTACACAAAATTAGAGTGGTTACTGAGGAACTAATGAGGAACGAATGAGGAACTAGTGAGGAATGAATGAGGAACGAATGAGAAACTAACTATTAGTTAATGGTCAGTTCCTCAGTAACTCATGATCAAATTTCAGAGGAGTAGTTACTGAGGAACTAATGAGGAACTAACTATTAGTTAATGGTCAGTTCCTCATTAACTCATGATCAAATTTCATAGAGGGGTTAATCACGACTTAATAATTAGTGAACTACTTACTTCATCAGTGCAGAATCATTACTCAATAACCTGTCCATTAGTTAACCTTTTTATGTCCTAAAGTAAAGTGGCACATAATGAGTAGTCTTTCATTGCTTCATCATCATCTTTACAATTAGTTCCTTAACAAAAATAATCAGACAGCAGGATTCTTGAGAAGAGTTTTATTCCCTCCAAAACAGCTTAAATTCTTTTTCAATATTGTTCACAATAAAATTACAAATATCACTCCAGAGTCTTTTGACAATGGGGCAGTGCCAAAAAAAATGAGTAACAGTTTCAAGCACTGAGTGTAGTCTTTGTAGTGTGCTCAAATACAACTGACACAGGGTGACGTGAGGCAACGTAGACGACGCAACAGTTGGCTTTCGTTGCCGCTAGTTCTTTGATGTCGGTTTGGTGTGTCAGCACCTTGTACAGAATAACATGGATAATCATATTAATGTGTATGTGGTCTGAAAATAATGAATAAAACTCTGAGAATCCTACTGTCTGTGATTTTTTTTGTTAAGGAACTAATTGTAAAGATGATGATGAAGTAATGAAAGACTACTCATTATGTGTCACTTTACTTTAGGACATAAAAAGGTTAACTAATGGACAGGTTATTGAGTAATGATTCTGTACTGATGAAGTAACTAGTTCACTAATTGTTAAGTCGTGATTAACCCCTCTATGAAATTTGATCATGAGTTAATGAGGAACTGACCATTAACTAATAGTTAGTTCATCATTAGTTCCTCAGTAACTACTCATTAGTTCATTATTCGTTCCTCATTTGTTCCTCAGTAACTACTCTTATTTTGTGTAGCTTAGTTCCTCAGTAACTACTCGTTCGTTCCTCATTCGTTCCTCATTAGTTCCCCAGTAACTACTCTAATTTTGTGTAGCTTAGTTCCTCAGTAACTACTCATTTGTTCCTCATTAGTTCCTCATTAGTTCATCAGTAACTACTCTAATTTTGTGTACCTTAGTTCCTCAGTAACTACTAATTAGTTCCTCATTAGTTTCTCAGTAACTACTCTAATTTTATGTACCTTATTGTAAAGTGTTACCCACGATTTCATAGAGGCTCATCACCATCACCAAGTCATTCAAAAAGCACTACACAGAGAATCATATGCTTACCTTTACTGCTTATTTCTCTTAAACAGCCAATAGTACATGGAGTCAGCCATCACCCTCTTTTTCACTGCTTCGCTGTTAGTTAATGCTACTTCTAGTTTCAGGGTCTCAGGCATGTTTTGTCCACTCACATTTTCATCTCTTGCCTCTCACAGATTCCCAATTCTCCTCATCATCTTCCCTTTCTCCAAGTATATGGGACTAGTGTATATATGAGTGGATATGGATGATTATCAGAATATGAGCCCCTAACTGAGCTTGGTTAAACTACTGATCATGTTTTTACAGAGCACAAGAAATACTTACAAGTTACACAAGTTGACCCAACAAAATCAGATTTATTTAAATAAATTCATATCCATGCATTAATCATCGTTATAGGAATAAATATCCCAATAACAAAATGTGTGTATTTTGTCCTTATCACGTCACATTTTTGATACATTTAATACTTTTGTTCAATTTCAATCATTTAGGCTATTTAGAATTGGGGGGACAATTTGTGTTTTTAAGAAATTTGATTTAGGTATTTGATGTGAACAACTAGAGATTTGAGCCTGGAGACATGTCTAAGATATTTCCTTGCCTTCTACTGAAGGCAAGTGGGTACCTAGCTCAGGTACAGCACATGCTCCAGGTAAAGCATGCAGGTAGAAGCACAGGTGGCCAGAGTTAATCCAGGGCTTAGAGAGTGAGGGAGGAAGGGAAGGTGTGGAGCAAGAAGAGAACCAAGATTACACAGCTATTGTTTTATCAGAGAGGGAGAAAGAGAAGCTGTCAGAGGCTGTGTGTGTCCATTTCTCTTAACAACACCAACAGGTCACTGCACAGTGCTGCTGCTGTAACACTGAGCTGCATCACTACTGCCTTTACAGTAAGTGCTTTGATTTCAACATGTGCATGTTGTGGAAATCAGATGAAAACTATTAGTATTAATTAAATAATGTTTCAGTTCTATTGTGGTAAGTTTTTATTTTGGTGGTTTCAATGGACAGAACAAGCATTTAGTTCTTCACAGCTGACACTCTAAGAAAATTACTTCTAGTGATATTGCTTTATCAGATTGTATTGTGTTACATAATTTTTCAAATTAGGATTAATTTGATATTTAGTTGTCATTATTTAATTAAAGTTAACTAAATAATTATCTAATTGAAAAACACTGATCTACATGCAGAGATGTGGAACTAGGCAGTATAATTACTAGAATGTTTGGTCATTATAAAAAAAATGCTCCTGTTGGTGATAAAGGCTCACCTTTTCTTAGTACTGAGCTGTTTTGTTTTGTTTGTTTTTTGTGCTGCAGGCATGGTGTCAGACTTGGAGAGGATCATTGAGCACATCACCCAAGAAGACCAGGACTCTGTCCAGCTCCTACTAGACAGCTACAACACCCAGGTCACTGATGTTGCCATGACTACTGCATCAGTCTGTAACTAGAAATATTCATTTCTGTTACCATGGAAATAGTCTGCAGGATTATAGTTGGTAATATAATAACTCCCCATTAACTAATACAATAATCAATTGTAGACTGTTCTTCAACAGTCCTGCTCACATTCATGTGCTTTGAAACATGACGTGAGAGAACATAATAACAGGCATCACTGGCTGATGAAATGGTTTGAAATAATACAAAAGTAATGAGCACATTTCTGTGGCATTAGTAGTTACTTTCTGTTTCTCTCTGTCGTCTACACTGTGTTGCTATATCAACATGGACACACCCACTGCTACTCCACCACCTCTCAAAATTCAAATATTCAAATATGCTTTACTGGTATGAATGTCAAGATTACATTTTTAACAAAGCTAACTATTAGGGTATAATGGGGGAAGAAGTCCCCCAAGAACAATGTCAATTTACTGTGAAATTAAATAATATTTAGATATGATTTTACTATGTGCAGGACGATGATGCATAAACAAACACACTGTTAGGAGAAAGTAATTGATAGAGTTGCCAATGCTGTTGTTATAGCACAAAAATCTTGTAAAGGAGCACCTTGCCCCATTGTTGGGGCTATTTAATTAAATGAAACAAACTAAAATCCAAACCCTAACCCATTAATGCAGGGAGCTTAGCTGAAAAAGAGATGGAGCAGGGACTCTCTACATGTACTGTTTAAAACTGAGCTGCATGTTAACCTGGGCCTACAATAATGTATAGTGCGGCCTACAGTGCCACGTACAAACATACACTTTTATGGTGCATACAATACTGAGTTATTAAAATTATTGGCAAATTCATAGTCTTAAGTCTGTTGCTCTAAGAGTTACTAAACAATTCATTGCGGCTAACAAGAATGTCTGAACACTTGGAATAATAATACAGCTGACTGGCCAGTATGTTTCAATAGTATGCAACTGTTAGCTAACTAGTTCACCTCACTGTTATGGACAGTTGCTGACCTGTGATTTAGTGTTAACTGGCTAACATGATCAGACAAGGATTCATTCAGTTCAGTTCAGTTCAATAGAATTTCATTTGTGCCGAAGGAAATTCTTGTGCCAGAGAATGCTTTAAATTACAGGAAAGCAAGTTACAGTAACAACAATTAATTTTCACAAACCAGTAATGACCAATACAACAAGTGGGTTCCCCAGGTCAGGGTCACAATCTGAACCCTTTTTTTATGCTGATGAATGCTACTGTTAGAACCACAATACTATACTATTACTACATCTAAACTATGAAAAGTCACATATGAATATATACTTGATAATCTAACTAAATGGCATTTTTAAGCAGGATGCCCCTGGAGATTTTCTGAGGGGGCTTCCTGCCCCAAGGATCTAATTTTACATTTTCAGTTAAAAAAAGAAAAATCTCTTTTTTCCTTTCAAAATAAATTGAATGACTCTCTCACTGGTATGAAGGAGGAATTACTTGTTGTTTCTCAGGTTGTGGCAGGCTGTATCTGATGGAGCTATTTTCCCTCATGTGTGTGGTGGAGGATGTCTGTGAAGGAATTTTGTCAGAATGCATGGTAAACCCAGCGAGGAAGTCTCTCCCTCTCTTTCTCTCTGGTGTTTGCTTTTTTTCCCACCGCATGATATCTATAGCTGCCCACTGGGACCCCTCCCAGTATTAGCTAGTCCGCTTCTGGCCAGCAACTGTTCTCCCTCCTCCTCCAAAATCCTCTGGTGTAAAGCTACACTTTAAATCCATTCACTTGGGATCTTGACTATGTTGCAACCAGTGTGATATAAAGTTTACATCGTGTCTAAACTGTGTTGCTACATCAATGTGGACACGCCCACTGCTACACCACCACATCCCAAAATTCAACCAGTGCCCCCTGTCCCTGTGTTATATAAAGTGTGTTTTCCGACTGTACACTGCAACGCAGTGGCGATTTTGGTGTGGAAATTCTGGTGGGGCCATGCAGGAAAATCTTATAATGCAATCCAGAAATACCACATATTACTCTCATACCGTCACAACAAAAACACAGTAGCAAGTGAGACAGGGGACCACAGCACCTTTGACGACAAAATTGCAGCTGAATAATGCCATCACACAAACAATGCCAATCTGGCGACATATATTAGCCAATAGCACCACCAAATGACAGTGTTAAAGATCTCGCAATATCAAATACTCAAGATCGAAACAACGTGACAACAATAAAAACACAATGCATGACTCATGGCGTGAATGGCGCACACCGAATACACAGCAATCAATATACAAAGCCACCACACACATTATACCATGGATGTATAAGCAATATACCACAGCCAAACAGCCATTTCAGCACCACAGACAGGTGAACAGCTCCTTCGGGGATCCCACGTGAGGTTGTGTCCCCCCACACACACCCACACATGTATCGCCAGTAAGGCATTACACAAATTCCACTATAGCTCAAACATTATGTAAACTACATTATCAATTCCACTTAGAATAAAAATAAATTAGACTCACCGATGAGGATCACTTCTTGAAGAGGAATGACGCTCTGCTGCCCTTCATGTGCGCAAACGCACATTGTGTCAAAAATGCACCTGAAAATGCCGGGGTTTAACGAGCCAGCAGACTCATCATGTCCACGCAGGGCAATTTCGGACTTGCCACAAAGTTTTATACAGGTTATAATTGTCCCAAGAACATACCTGTTCTTTAGTCTGTCGGTTGTACTGTTCAATGCCACGTCGGTATGCACTGTCAAGCTGAGATGCAACATTTGTTTTCCCTAAAAGACCTAGCTTGATGGCATTATCCACAGACGCACAGCTTTCGTGTTTTACCAGCCTTTCTGACAGATGTTCAGATCTTTAAATCCAGTGGTTGTCCAGATGGTTTCCCCTCCAAAGAGCAGACATGGAAAGCAGTAGAGGCCTTTTTTGACGAGCTCCCGGTTAACCAAGTTTTCCACTTAAACCACTCCTGGTTGAATGATCTAGTTTTGTCCTTTCCCTCTTGAGAAATGACTAAATCCTTCAGCCGATGTGGTCCCAAAGGTTTTATTTCTAACTTTTGTTAAAGTGGTAAAGTGCTAAATCGCACACTAGCCATGTAGTCCACTCGATTCATCATGCAATGATTGAATGCAACGTGAATTAGCCATGTTACATAGCCTACCTTAGCCAAGCTAGCAAGACCTGTACAGTGCCCGCCCTTGCTTCAAATTAGCCAATGAGAAGCGCTCTGGGGCCCTGAACTTCAGGCCCCACTGCCGAAACTGAAGTGTGCGCTGTACACGCGCATGCACGCGCAGCAGTTCACCAGTCCACAACACTGCAGGCGCAGGGCCATCTCGGCTTTTCCCCACCAAGCGGAAACAGAGGAGGCTCATCAGGCACAACCAACTATTCACACACAACTACACTACAAAAAGTGTCTACAGAGGAAATTGCGTTCATCAAATGAAAACTGCGGACATTTCATAGGGGACAAAGTTGAATTTATTATTAACTTATGCTCAACGACATTTTTGATACAGGAAAACTTATAAAAGCTTATATTCCTCCCCTGCACAGCAGCGCCCTCTGGTGGGGCCGTGCCCCACCGGCCCCTAATGCAAAGACGCCACTGCACTGCATACCAACTCTCAGCAGGTTTTGAACAAGTTAGAGACAGAAGAAGAGAAAGTGAAAAGAAAAATCAAAGAATTCCTAAAAAAGTCTGTTTACAGACTATATCAGCAGGATTTTTGTGTGTGCTATTGCTATTGTGTTGTATCATTGTATCTGTCCTCCATCTTCCTAACTGCCTCTATTCTCCTGTTTCTCTGTAGTATGCAGAGTGCTTCTTTTTCAACATCGAGGCACAGGAGAGAAAAAAGGTCAGTCCACAATCAAATCTGACTTTCAGCCTGTATGTCTGTCCGTCCCCTACTTTGTCTTCATCTGTTCCAGCATTCAGCTCTTATTTTCCATCACTGTCTTTCTGTATGCCATTTTTTCCTCTAATGCAACCTTCACCACCTGAGCTATTTCAGTGCCCGGCCTGCCTCCACTCACCTTGATGCTCTCATACTGTTCCAGTTCTGATTAGAACCACCTGTTTAGTCAGCGGCTGTCTTTATGGCAGGCAATTTAATGTTCCTATTCTTATACAGTAGCTTTCACTGTATTAGAAATATTGATCCCTACATGTGATCAGATCTTTATCCGAAATTCTAATCTAACATTTAAATCCTTTAAGCAGTAATCATTATGTAATGGGTGTTACAGCATACAGCATATCATTTTTATACAATGTAAAATTAATACTAAAATCAGAGCTGATCTGAGTCATATCATTTGAGTGCATTTGAGTTTCCATCAGTCAGTCAGCCTTTCAGTGTTTGTCAGTGAGGTAGTGAGTAATAGCCTGTGGAGCTTTACTAGCAGTTCCAAGTGGTGGCACTGTTCATTACACCACTCAGTATGAAAGTTTTAGAACCAGTGATTGGTCAATATTTTTTTGTTTTACTTTGTATTGTCTGTACAGACACAGTCCATGACAGAAAAACAAAACTCAAAGACACACTAACAAACAAAGAAACAAGCAAAACAAAAGCTTAATGATTTCTGTCCTAAATAGACAAGCATTGGTCAAACATTTCAATAAAACATCTACACCAGATTCTACAGAGCCCCTTAAAGGTCAGAGTTTTTCCCCAGGAGATTTTTTTGGACTGACTTTTTCGTCACCTCACAATACTTTTGCGTCACCTCGCAATCCTTTTAAACCGTAGTGTTGTTATTATTGTCTTTCATGCCGTTGTAAGTAGCCTACTTAATTAGGCTAGGGAACCGGCACCGTGCCAGTTGTGTGTCAGTGGCCCAACTCTGCCACTGATTGGCCAGTCTGACATTCTTCATAATACATAAAGAACGTTAGTGAAACACACAGGCCTAACAGAAACATACATTCATTTGGGGACAAGTTAGTGGTCACATTACTCGTTCCACAAGTGGAGGACCCCGGACACATATAGTAAATACACCGGTTGTAAGTAACTTTTAACATACGCGAGTCTTTGTGACTCTTGGCTCTTGTCCCCTAACTAACACACATTTTCACCCGATTAAGTCACATCCTGTTATTTCCTCTGTAAACCTAACGTTACAGGAGCCTACAAGCATGTTGTGTCAATAAATCAGCTCAGATACTGTTAGAAATGTAGTATTTAGCTTAATAACGTCATGCTACAGAAGTAATAACGTCAGCTTTAGTCAAATGGCTCTAGCTCTCCCGGTAAATGTCATAAACTCTGGACACATTTTCCCTGTATGTTGACGTGATAATGGCCATGTTTCCCAGATCGCTCTTAGCGCTAAGAGCTTCTTAAGAACACTCTTAAGCCTTGAAGAAAAACGTGTTTCCCAGATCGCTCTTATCTTAAGAAGATCTTTCACTAAGAAGGAGTTGTAAGATCGAGCTGACCCACTCTTAACAGTCTTCTTAGCGACCAAACGTTCACAGATCCAGCTGCGGCAGGCAAATTAATATTACACTAAGCAAGGAGATGTTAAAACAGTGCGCACCGTATATATTTTGATCTATTTTATACTTCAGATTTATATTGTTTAGCATTAATTGGTGACAGAAAAGAACAAATTTCATTCTGCAGGGAAACGCATGTCCTTACTGTGCATATTGAATCTTGAATCTATTTGTTTTATAAAGACCCTGTGTGCGCTCAAAGCTGTGGCACAAGTTAAGCACGGAAATCTGGCAGAAGAAAAATAAGAAGAAGAAGAAAAATACGTATGAGGAATAACAAGTGTGTTCCTGTATGTGCTGTGCACATCAGGTACACAAATAAAATAAATCATCATGACTATCATTCATCATAATTTGTCTGCACATATCCCACATCTGCATGCACATATGAGATAGTTTACCGCACCCAAAAAATGCATCAGGGCACAACAGAGACACATCCACCCTCCAAACCTGCAACATTTCACAGATATCAGGCAACTGACAGGTGTAATTTAGCTCAGCTGGAACCTCATCAAGGGACGCTCCACCCGCTACTCTATATAAAGGCATTGCCAGTTTATACCTGGCATTTTGTCTGATTCTCAGTGTAGACTGATATAGTCCATAAATCTGTAAATTTTGTCCTTCCATGAACTGGTCATGTTAAGATGATCATTAGCAGAGACACAATGTTGATGAATGCAAGTAGGATACAATGTGATCAGGATGAGCGATTAGCTATAAAGTATTATGTTAAAAAAAAAAGAGGCAGTTAGGATTAGGATAAGGGTAATGGCAAGCCTACATCTCATCTTGCTACATTTAGTCTCATTTATTCACTACAGAGTAGCATTGTTAAATAGCTGTTGCATTGGGGGTTTGTCTTGTGCTAGTGGTGGGTGCGATTTGTAGGGGTGTGTCGTGTATGCTACAAACGGCAAGTATCTGCAGCTATACATGTCTGATGCTTGTAAAAAAGGGAATGTGGCTTTACTGCAGTCCACTTTAGATGATGTGTAACACTGTGACTGGCTTATACATTTCCCATCAAACAAGTCTGTGCACTTCGGTAGAGTCAGATTTATAGAATTAGACATCCTAGAAAAGTTATGTCCATTGGAATGGACAGCAGATCTGACCAGATTAAGGCCCGTAAACATCTCATATTTGAGTGCAAAGCAGTGCAAAAACTGTTAATGTGGCTTAACTCGTGTTCATAGTCTGATTACAGGTTTTTCTGTGGATGCTTGTCATACAGTTCATTATAAGGAGCAACATGCAGAGACTAATATTGCACATGTCGTGGCAAAACATCAGTGAAAAACTATTTGTTCAGCACATCACATGCAGAATGCAAAAGGTTCAAAGAGTGTACACTTAGTAGTTTGCAGCTGATGAAGCTGTTCATCCTGAAGAATGGAGGATGATAACATTTTCAGCCCTCTGACTGGACTGCTGAAATATGACACCAAATGATGTTTAACAGCAGCATCTCAACATAGCTTGTTTCCAACTCGCTCCTTCATCTAAAACTTCATGTTTCTCTAATACTTCCATCTCAATGCTGCTTTTTTTGTATGCATTTCATAAATGGACAAACTTACTGCAGCAAAGACAACTGGAAGAGGTAAATCCATCATGAAAGAGAGAGAGAGAGAGAGAGAGAGAGAGAGAGAGAGATTAGCTGACTTAGAGTTTAGTCTGTATTACATTAATCTGTACAAGTGCTTAGAATGCTCTTTCATTCTGTGTGTGCATAAATGTGAGTGTGTTTTTAAACCCATTGTGTAATCATGTCTAGCTGTGTGTTCCAAAGCTGCTTGGGTACTTCATGACTCAGTATGATAACCCCATTAACCTTCACCTTGCAGGTATTCTGAAGCTACACTTACTAGCCTGCACATGGGAGAAGTTAGCCTTCAGAGCCCGTACAATAAGGTACACAAAATTAGAGTAGTGACTGAGGAACTAATGAGGAACGAATGAGGAACTAATGAGGAACGAATGAGGAACTAATGATGAACTATTAGTTAATGGTCAGTTCCTCAGTAACTCATGATCAAATTTCAGAGGAGTATTTACTGAGGAACTAATGAGGAACTAATGAGTAGTTACTGAGGAACTAAGGTACACAAAATTAGAGTAGTTACTGAGGAACTAATGAGGAACGAATGAGGAACTGATGAGGAACCAACTATTAGTTAATGGTCAGTTCCTCATTAACTCATGATCAAATTTCATAGAGGGGTTAATCACGACTTAATAATTAGTAAACTAGTTACTTCATCAGTGCAGAATCATTACTCAATAACCTGTCCATTAGTTAACCTTTTTATTTCCTAAAGTAAAGTGACACATACTGAGTAGTCTTTCATTACTTCATCATCATCTTTACAATTAGTTCCTTAACAAAAATAATCAGACAGCAGGATTCTTGAGAGGGGTTTTATTCATTATTTTCAGACCACATACACATTAATATGACCATCCCTGTTATTCTGTACGATGATGCCTTAAAAATAAATATGATAGTGTGTCACATTTTAGGTAGGCTAAGCTTAAGAATTTGTCATGGGGGCTGCGTGTAAGGTACTGTATACTGATCACACCGTTGTTCACAGTACAGTTGTTTGAGGTGCACAAAATTTAAAGTAATTACTATGAAACAAATTTGGAATGAATGAGGAACTAACTATTAGTTAATGGTCAGTTCTTCAGTAACTCATGATCAAATTTCAGTAGTTACTGAGGAACTAATGAGGAACTAACTATTACTTAATCATTACCTACCTTTTTTGTGTACCCTAAAGTAAAGTGAGACATCAAAATGAGTAGGTAATGAGTACTGAATCATTACCTACTCATTAGTTACTCTTTTTGTGTAACCTAAAGTAAAGTGAGACATCAAAATGAGTAGGTAATGATTACTGAATCATTACATACTCATTTTGACACCGTTGAGTAGGTAATGATTACTGAATCATTACCTACTCATTTTGATGTCTCACTTTACTTTAGGGTACACAAAAAGAGTAACTAATGAGTAGGTAATGATTCAGTACTCATTACCTACTCATTTTGATGTCTCACTTTACTTCCTCAGTAACTACTCCTCTGAAATTTGATCAGGACTTACTGAGGAACTGACCATTAACTAATAGTTAGTTCATCATTCATTCTAAATTTTCGGCTGATTGAGCATGTTGAGTCGGCAGCGGAGCTTGTCGGTGAGAGAGATCCCTCTGACTGGCTGTTCAGGTTTTATATCCTCGCCCCTGTAGCGAGTGAATCTGCCTGTAGTGAAACCGGGGCTAACCAGTGCTTCCTCCTCAGGCTCCACTTCACTCAGCTGCCCGACAGATCCGCTGCTTCTTCCCACTTTAACCTGAATAACAAACCGAACCTAGCTGGGAGCGGCTAGCGGAGCGTTAGTCGCAGCATGACCAGAGGAAAGCACAGCCAGTTAGCCTACGCTAGCTTCCCAGCTAACGTTAGCCCCGGCTCTCCGTTTGGATCCAACCGGAGCACCGAGCCCTGGTTTGTTATTCAGGTTAAAGTGGGAAGAAGCAGCGGGTTTGTCGGGCAGCTGAGTGAAGTGGAGCCTGCGGAGGAAACACCGGGAGCGTCTGGATGTAATAGTCTGTGGAGGTGCTGCGGTGCCCGGCTGCACAGATAGGAAACCCCTCGGCTGACAGGATGTATCACTCTGTCACTCCTTTTTTTTTTGTAAACTTTATTTACATTTCAATAATATACAAAAGCTCTCGATAGGAACATGTGCATTCTTGTTACAATACAAGGATATTCCCATTATAAATAAAATCAACAAGGCTGTAAACATAAAAAGATACTAAAATAAAACAAAAAAGGAAAAGAAGAAAACAAGGCACTTAATTCATATTAGACTTTCAAAAAAACAAATATTTCGTTGCAATTTCACTCAATTTACAAATAGGCATGTATACATTTAACAGCTTCAAGGAAGAAAAATATTTATTTAGTTCGTTTTTAAACCAAACTATTGAGGGCGGTTTATTTTTCCATTTGCATGAATGGATATGATATTTGCCCAAAATTATAATAATATTGACCAGTTCTGAAAATTCTTTGGTAAGATTATCTTTATATAAAAGAATCTTATGTTCATCAATTGGTGTGATATTTTCTATTTTATTACCTAACCAGTCAAAAACATCCTGCCAAAAATGTGATGTCACTGAACAAGAATAAAAAAGATGTTCAGTAGTTTCACAATCCGCATTACAAAAACAACATGGCTCAACCTCAAATCCAAACCTTTTCTTTAATGTTTCTGCAGCTGGATAATAGCCATTAATAATTTTAAATTGCAGTTCTTTGGCTTTTGGGGTGATTGGCCATTTCAGATATTTCGTAAAATTGTTTACAATTTTTAGATTACTTTCTCTCATTCTAATGTTTGTTGCCCTTGTATGACCATAAAAAAAGGTTCTGCATGAACACCTTTCGTATTATTTTATTATTGCATTTTTTATCAGTAATTAGCATTTGTTCAATTTTTAAATCTGGTAGGACTATCTGTACATTGGAATGAGAGATAGTATTTTTTATCAACTGTATTAGTGGAACTGGAATAGCTTTACATATTTTGCTGTATTCCCTATAAGAGCACTGCATGTTGAATTTTTCATTTAAAGAGTTGAGTTGTAAGATTGAACCATGTTCATCCAACAGGTCAGCAACAAAAATTATTTTCTTATCACACCATTTTTGATTGAATAAGGTTTTTCTATTTGATGTAATTGTTCTATTGTTCCACAAGGTGGAGCTATGTGGACTAAAGTTGTGGACAAATATCATTTTCCAGTATCAGTGGTAATTTTGTGACTTCAAAATCACATTGTAACAAAAATTCAAACCCTCCTACTTTTTTAAATATATTTTTGGGGATATGAAACCAGATAGATTCAGTTTGTGACAGAAAGGTTTTTATCCAATTTACTCTAAATTTCCCTACCATTGATTCTAAATCTAGTGTTTTTAAACCTCCTTTATTAGTATCTTTAACCAAATGTGACTTTTTAATATAATGTGTTTTATTTCTCCATATAAAATTGTATATTATGGAGTTCGCTTTCTTAATGTTTTGAGAATTAACATACAAAGATTGGCATGGGTAAACCAATTTCGATATGCCCTCCGCTTTAGATAATATGTTTCGGCCAAAAATTGATAGATCTCTTATAAGCCAATGATTTAGGGTTTTTTTCATAATCTCTAGTTTTTCATGAAAATTTCTTTCCTCCCTTAATTTGACATCTTTAATTAATTTTATTCCTAAATATTTCACCTCATTTTTTACAGGAATGGACAATATCTCATCATCTCTGCAAGGATATAGTGGAAGTAGTTCGCATTTGTTCAAATTCAAACTCAAACCAGATACTTTGGAAAATATAGAAATGACGTTTAAAGCTTTCTCTATTATTGATTTATCATTTGGAAAAAATACTGTATCATCAGCAAACTGACTAATCCGAAATTCATAGTCAAAAAATTTAATTCCTTTTAGTTCAGAGTGATTTAAAATCAAGTATGCCAGTAGTTGAGTGCATAAAATGAAGAGTTTGGGTGATATGGGACATCCTTGTCTGATTCCACGAGAAACGTTTATTCTTGGAGTCATTCCTGGATTAAGAGAAATATAACTGTTTATGTCATTATAGAATATTTCAATAACTTTGCAAGACTTATCACCAAATCCAAATGTTTTTAGAGTTTGAATCAAAAAATTGTGTTCAATAGAATCAAATGCTTTGAAGAAATCAATGAATAAAATGAAACTTTCTGATTCAATGAGGGATTGATAATCTATCATATCCAAAATTAATCTGACATTGTTATGTATGTTCCTACCTTTAATGAAAGCAGACTGAAACTCATCCACCAGTATGGCCAGAACATGTTTAAGTTGATTAGCAAATACAAGAGCTAATATTTTATAATCATTGCAAAGAAGTGTTATTGGCCTCCAGTTATCTAGTTTAATTAAATCCTTATTTGGTTTCAGCAACAGAGTTATCAATCCTGTTTTCATGGAAGAGGATAAACTCCCCTTTTCTATAGATTCTTTAAAAGACTATAACAGATCTTTGATGTCATTCCAGAAGTGTTTATAGAACTCTATTGTTATACCATCGATTCCTGGGGATTTTTCATTTTTCATTTGCTTTATTGCCATTTCTATTTCTGTTATATTTAGATCGTCTTTTAGAATGCTCTTTTCCTCTTCATTTATTTTTTTAATTTTGTCTTTAACGGATTCAAAAAGGAAGTTACAATCTGTATCTTGGAAGTTTGATTTATGTAGACTATTGTAGAAAAGCCATATTTCTTCATTTACTTGTTTTTGATCTCCAATTGTTATATCATTTATCTTTAGTTTACACATTTTTTTTACTTTGCCTGTGTTTTTCTAATCCAAAAAAGTAGGCTGAATTTTCTCCTTGTTCAAGCCACCTGGCTCTTGATCTTATAAATGCTCCATTTGCTCTATTCATGTAGAGCTCATCTATTTGAATTTGAAGGGCATGCAACTCTCCCTTTTCCTCTGTTGAAAGATCCAAATTGTTACATAACTTATTTATTTTTTCAATTAATTCTTTTTGTTTACCTTTGCGTACCTGTGATATTTCTTTTCCAGTTTTAATTGCTATCTGTTTGAGTTTAAATTTGAACCATTCCCATTTACTTAAATTTGACATTTCAAGCATATTGACACGTTGATACAGAGCTTTAACCTGTTTGCAGAACCCCTCATTTAGTAACAAATTGTTGTTAAATTTCCAAATATTGTGTGATTTCCTATCTGGTTGAACAAATGTAAACTGTAAACTAATCAGACAATGATCAGTAAGAGGGGATGCTGAAATCTCACACTTTGTTACATCCCTGCATAACATCTGAGAAATAAGACAGTAATCTGATCTTGAATATCTAGAATTATCTGAAGCACTGTTCCACGTATACTTTAAGGAGGCAGGGTTAGATATCCCCCAATAGTCAACTGTGTTTGTAGTTGTACATAAATTGGTTAAAACATCATCATATTCAGGTTGCTGACCTCTATGAGGTATTCGATCCATCCAGGAATTCGGAGCTATATTAAAATATCCACCAGTAATAACCTTTTCTATCTGATACTTAATTTTCCACTCATTTATGAGTAATCCTAAACTTTCCATCATGGCTCTATTGTTTGTTCTATTATTATATCCATAAACACATGTTAAGATGAATCTTTGGTCATGTATCTCTGCTACCATCATTAGCCACTGTCCACCCATATCACTTTTATGTTCAGTTATCTTGCCTGGTAATCTATTAAATAACACCATAACACCTGCTGAGTGCGTAGTCCCATGAGAAAACAAAATTTCGTCTCCCCACTGCTGTTTCCATAATTTTTCATCTGCTGTTCCTGAGTGAGTCTCTTGTAAAAAAAAATACAATTTGCCTTTTGTTCTTTACAAAATAAAAAAATAGCCTTGCGTTTAACAATATTTTTCAATCCTCTAACATTAATAGAAACAAACAAAATAGACATTTTAACTCTATAAAACTCTTGAATGCGCTGTATAAAGTAACTATGCGCAGGAATGAGCATGTTGTCCAAAAATAACAAGTTTCAAAGCAACCAACCTTATCCTTGAATTTTTCATACAATTTACTTTCCTTCAGTTTTGTTTCTTACATTTTGAACAGGTTTATTTCTCTATTCAAGTGGTTATTTCTTGTCTCGTCTCGTCGTCCTCCGCTTATCCGGGTCCGGGTCGCGGGGGCAGCAGCCTCAGCAAAGAAGCCCAGACAGTCCTCTCCCCAGCCACCTCCGTCAGCTCTTCCGAGGGAACCCCGAGGCCCTCCCGGATGTCCAAGCTCCTCACCCTATCTCTAAGGCTGAGCCCAGCCACCCTGCGGAGGAAACTCATTTCGGCCGCTTGTACTCGCGATCTCATTCTTTCGGTCACTACCCAAAGCTCGTGACCATAGGTGAGGGTTGGAACGTAGATCAACCGGTAAATCGAGAGCTTCGCTTTCTGGTCCTGCCTCAGGTGGAGGAGTTTAAGTACCTCGGGATCTTGTTCACGAGTGAGGGTAGGATGGAGCGGGAGATTGACAGGCGGATTGGGGCGGCGTCAGCAGTGATGCGGACGCTTAACCGGTCCGTTGTGGTGAAAAGGGAGCTTAGCCAGAAAGCGAAGTGGTTATTTCTCTACTCCTTAAATTAACCATCGCAATAACTGTTTAAACATGTAAGGAGTTTAGGTTAACCATTTTACCTTGAGTGTGCTACCTGAGAATGAAGACCCTATGCTTTCCTTTAACGTCCACATTTTAGGGATCAATTCTCCGTCCATCTATCACAGCATATCCCTCTTTCAGGAAAGCTTTCCTGCCGTTGCGTCGAGCTTCCTCCACTTTTGGCCACAGCTTTGCCCGAGCTTCTCTGTCCTCTTTAGAGAAGTCCTCTCTGAAGTAGATTTTCAGTTCCTTGCAGACTCGCGCATCTTTGGATGTTTTCCATATTTCATTTAGAATTGTCCGCGTTGCAAACTGTATGATGATGGGCCTCGGCATCTTTTTTTGTGCAGCGTCGTTCTTCCTGCCAAGTCGGTGGACCGTGTCCACCATCTCCCTGAGTTTGTCTACCGCCACAGGAATCACCCTTATGAGGATGCCAACGACCACCTCTTTTGTGTCCTCGTTTTCTTTTTCTTTTAATCCCAGTAATCTGAGATCCCACCTTCTCTTGTATCTTGCATTTTCTAAGCATATTTCTTTTAGGGAGTGATTTTCGATAGTCAGAGCTCCAATTTCTTTCTGCATTTTTGCAATTTCCTCCTTATTCTCTTTGACAGCTTTAGAGTTTGCCTCTATGCGGGGTTCAAAGGTCCTGAGCTGCTCGTCTTGCTCATCAAACGTTTTAAGTACTGTTTGGACGGCTTCAAAGATGCTTTTGTTGCTGACCTCTTTTTCTCCTTCTTGCTCTCCCGCATCCCTTTTCTTGAATTTCTTGGGGTTGGGGCTTGGCAGTGGTGTGTGGTTGACATTAACGTTACAGGTTGTTTTACCTTCTTCCATCTCCTCTATCAGGTCTTCATCACATGCCTCCTGTAGTACTGCAAGGTCATAGTCGTGATCCAGCATGCTAGCATTTTTAGCCTTAGCCATTTTGTCAAATCTTGATAAATCTAAATAATTCGATATAACCGTAACTAGACTGTCCAGAAGGTTATTTCTCTGTGCCGGGTTCGTTCTTCTATATTGTGGTTGGGTGCTGGTCTTGAATGTAAGGTTTAATGGACTCAAAATGTGTCGTTTTCTTTCAGACCCGCTGAAAGTGCAGCTGCTCACTCCGCCATCTTGGATCCCCCATCACTCTGTCACTCCGCGCTACTTTGTTGATCTCATGCATTCAACGGACTTTCGGTTTCCCTTTTTGAGTTATTTCCTTTCACGCAGGCGCAGAACGTACGTGCTACTTGGCTGTCGGATGTAGTCTTCTTCTTTTCCCCCACAACTTTATATAAGACAGGAAGTTTACAGAATGCAGATCTTCAACATTACACATATGTCTTATATCACATATGCCGGGGGGATAAGAGTTTACAAGAAAATATTAAAATGATCACAAATATTAATGGCTTTGATTGCCTTTTGATTAAGGGAAAATTTAATGGAACCGATGTAACGAAAGCAACAAAAGAAGATTTTCTATGTGTAAACTTTTGTGAATGTGAAATCTTGCCAAAAGTAAGATGAGATTAATAATAAATCTTTCAATGGGTTTTGCCGTATTTCTGTTAAAGTCAAAAAGTCCAAACAGCACATCCCTCCAAAACAGCTTAAATTATTTTTTAATATTGTTCGCAATAAAATTACAAATATCACTCCAGAGTCTTTTGACAATGGGGCAGTGCCAAAATAAATGAGTAACAGTTTCAAGCGTTGGGTGAAGTCTTTGTAGTGTGTTCAAATGCAACTGACACACGGTGACGTGAGGCGACGTAGACGACGCAACAGTTGGCTTTCGTTGCCACTAGTTCTTTGATGTCGGTTTGGTGTCAGCACCTTGTACAGAATAACACGGATGATCATATTAATGTGTATGTGGTCTGAAAATAATTAATTAAACTCTTCGCAAGAATCCTGCTGTCTGTGATTTTATTTGTTAAGGAACTAATTGTAAAGATGATGATGAAGTAATGAAAGGCTACTCATTATGTGTCACTTTACTTTAGGACATAAAAAGGTTAACTAATGGACAGGTTATTGAGTAATGATTCTGTATTGATGAAGTAACTAGTTCACTAATTATTAAGTCGTGATTAACCCCTCTATGAAATTTGATCATGAGTTAATGAAGAACTGACCATTAACTAATAGTTAGTTCCTCATTAGTTCCTCAGTAACTACTCCTCTGATATTTGATCATGAGTTACTGAAGAACTGACCATTAACTAATAGTTAGTTCCTCATTAGTTCCTCAGTAACTACTCCTCTGAAATTTGATCATGAGTTACTGAAGAACTGACCATTAACTAATAGTTAGTTCCTCATTAGTTCCTCAGTAACTACTCCTCTGAAATTTGATCATGAGTTACTGAAGAACTGACCATTAACTAATAGTTAGTTCCTCATTAGTTCCTCAGTAACTACTCCTCTGAAATTTGATCATGAGTTACTGAAGAACTGACCATTAACTAATAGTTAGTTCATCATTAGTTCCTCAGTAACTACTCTAATTTTATGTACCTTAGTTCCTCAGTAACTACTCATTAGTTCATCATTTGTTCCTCATTTGTTCCTCAGTAACTACTCTTATTTTGTGTAGCTTAGTTCCTCAGTAACTACTCGTTCGTTCCTCATTAGTTCCTCATTCATTCCTCATTACTTCCCCAGTAACTACTCTAATTTTGTGTAGCTTAGTTCCTCATTAGTTCCTCATTTGTTCCTCATTAGTTACTCATTAGTTCATCATTAGTTCATCTGTAACTACTCTAATTTTGTGTATCGTAGTTCCTCAGTAACTACTCATTAGTTCCTCATTAGTTCCTCAGTAACTACTCTAATTTTGTGTACCTTATTGTAAAGTGTTACTAACAAAGTTTCCATGCATAAACTTAAAATTGTTTCTAGTGATTTTATAAGAATTTCCCCCTATGTTTAAGATCCTGGTAAAGATTGCAGTTATTCACAAAGAATCTTTGAAATGAGGTAAATGAATGGAAATACTTCAATAATGAGCAAGTGAAACAGGTTTATTGTGAAGTTATTACCTTGGAATAACTAATTGTTAACTTTTCTTGACAGAGAAGTAGCCTAACCTATTATTCGTCATTACTATTATTAATGATAATTTTATATTGTGTATGGTTTTCAGCTACTGGTGACAACACTTTTTTATGTTGAGTAAGTGGCAGATATCACACACAATGCTGCAACTGTTCACATGTTTTTCACTTGTTATTGCCAAATCATTTTCAGTTGTTGATATTTTTTTACAGGCCAATGATTTTTAGCCTGTAAAAATGTGAACTGTTAACATACTTGATGTGAACAATGGCTTTGTGGATATTTATGAGAAGTGATTAATTACTAGTGATAGTTTAAAAGTACAGTATACTTTCTGCTGCAGGTATTCTCAGACACTTCTCTCTATAGCCAAATGACACAACAGTGGTTCATACTATGGTCATTTCTTTCAAGCTTTGACACAACTATTTAAAGCTGAGACTTTGCTGTCTTTATTTTGGAGATTCAGTGTTATATAATATCAGTCCGGTCTCACTCCGAAGGCATGGCATAATGGTGCTTAGTCAGTGATTTTCCATGTTAGACACCATAGAAAAAAACTGTATTGTCATGTCGACATGTACGTGGCTGGTTGCTGTTATCATAGGCGTTGGAGCCATTGTAAGTGGGTGGGACAAGTCCCACACACTTTTTAGGTCCAATAATATTGGACCCACCCACTTTTACCTTCATTTTCTACACCCCTCAGTTTAAGTTTTATGTACTGAAATTAGGGCTGGGCAATTAACCGAAAATATACCGAAACCAACATTCAGACCCTCTAACCGACGTAATCTTTCTCATGTCGGTGATTTCAGGACTAGTGATTTTGACACTTTCCCCGTGCTGTCCCCTTGAAAAAAAAACTATGCCATGTAAGTCACATGACTCCGCCCTCTCCATCTAGTCTGCATTCACTCAATGCGAGACTGACACATGGAGGAGACGAGCACAAACACCAAGCCAACAAATCAACTCAAGCAGCTTGTACCCAAACACATGGTTTTCCCTGCCTATCTAAGACAAAGGCGGCCCGCCTTTGTCTTAGATAGGCCTAGGTGATTTTGGCCGCTGCCTTGGTTAAAGCGTGTGTGTGCATGGGAGCGTCCAGGTGTAGCATCTTTTGCGCGCACAAACCCGTTGGTGCACAACCTATTTTTCCTGTTTTAAAGCCTGTGTGTAAAAATGGTGAGTAACAGTGACATCAGCGGTCAAATTCTAGATTGCAGGGCTCACTCGCGCTCACTCGCTCACCCCTCCCGTCGGGTAAGTGACGGTGGCCTCGTAGGACAGAAAGCCTTGCGCAGACAGAGATGGCATCATCCACGAGTTTTTCAAGTTTTTCAGGAGTAGGCCTATCTAGCGATGAGGTGAATATTTATTTAGGAATCTAAACCATGTTACGATATTGTAGCAACCCTGCAGTAAATGTTCTGTTATAATGTCAATGTTCTGTGAGTTAATGGCATGTTTGGGATTGAATGAGTATAGGTAGGAGGGTGGGGTGCGAGTGTGACGGGGATGAGAGCTGTGTGAGTGCGGGTGCTGGTGTGTGTATGAGCAAGCTGGAGGAGAGAGCAGGTGTGCACAGTTGGAGTTACAGCTAAGTTCTTGTTTGTTGGTTGTTTTGGCGTAGTTACGGCCAACAGTGAGCGGGTTTACATGCACACTAATAAACCAATCATTATCTGATTTCTGGAGTTACCTGATTATTCAAGTGGTCATGTAAACAGCATAATCCGATAAGCTTTATCAGATAAAAGCCATTATCTGATTATGAGAAATCAGATAAACACACCTAGCTTTTTCCCCAATAGTCAGATTATTCGGTGCATGTATACCTTTTAATCTGGTTTCTTTCGGATTTTGCTATTTTATACTCCCACTCTACTACATTTTAGAGGGAAATATTGTACTTCCTACTCCACTATGTTAATCTGACAGCTTTTGTTTCCTTTCAGATAAAGATTTAACACAAAATAATATATTTTTATATTCTCAGTGTTTAAATTGTCACTTTTATTTTATCTTACTTATATGTTATGCACTTTGTGTGACAAGTTTATATACAATACACTTGTATATTGCTCTTTGCAGTACTTTTACTCCGAATCTACCCAAAGTATGTAAAATTGGCTCCACATTAAACTACACATTAGAATGCTCTCACATGTATTTGTTAATGATAAAAACAAACAGTACTGTAAGAATACAAGCTGTCAGCATGATGAGTGCTTTATTTTGCAAATATATGACTTGCGTACTTTTAGAGGTTTTTCAAGGATATGAGTACCTACTGTAACAGGAAGTTTGGACGTTTGAGTTTTATGGAGAAATCCAACTGAAGGACTGAATCATGTAAACCAGGTTTTTCTGATTATCAGATTATTGAAGTGCACGTAAACACGTCAAATCGGATTATTACCATTACCTGATTATTCCCAGTTATCTGATTATCGTGCGCATATAACCGTGCTCACTAACCTGTACTGTTCAGTAATAAATGGTGGTTTGCCGAATAACTGCGTCATCCTTTCCACACGTCCTGGCGGGCGCTACAATATGTTATAGCTTACCAGTAGGTTATCTGTGAGATATAATGTTATGTTAGAAGTGTTTTATTTCTAATTGTTTTGGTAACACGAGCAAACATTAGCACAGTAATGCTAAAATAACACGTTTTATGTGATAGTCACAGCACAGTGCGGCAAATATAGGTTGGTACGATTATAATATATGCGTTAGGGCATTAACAGAAAAGTCGATTTGTCGATGTGTTGACGTCAGTGGCACAAGTCGACACTCCCCGGGAGGAGTCGACAAGTTGTGTGTTTTTTCCCCCTCTCTCTCTGTGTGTGCTTGTGTATGGAATGCAATCGCTGCCTCTGATTGGCTTACGCTGATACTTTATCCTTGACTAAGTGAACATTCTAAGCCTATGAGAAAGCTTCCATTTGTATGTGAATTGCATTACACTTTAGCAAATATATATTTATGAAAGCAATAGTTGATATTTGCTAATAAACAACCACATAAATTACACATTGTAACTTTAACAGAGCATTTCCCCAACGCATTCCCTACCCCCAGAACAACGCCGCGAGGTTCCGTCATTGATGGACCTGGCCGGATGCGGGCGGCTAGCTAGCATGCTGTCGGCGAGAGCTGTTAGCAAAGTCATTTAGCAGAAGAGCTAGCAATATTTTCCTGCGAAGATCTCTCATGTTGACTGTCACTGTACCAACTAAACTGAGACGAGTTGAGTAGTGTACTATTGAAAGAGCTGATACAAAGGTGCGAAATGGGCTATGGAAATGAGCACAAAATTTGAAAAGATTAATTATCAACCGCACAGAAATCAACCTATGGTCAACAATCACTTTTAATAGTGAAAAAAAAGCTTATGCTTATTTTTCTTTTGCATATATAAATGAGATATTGTTTGTTTAAAACTGTGATTGCAATTTATTTCCTACTTCCAGCACCGTAACGCTCTGTTTCTCCCATGTTGTCAACGCCCGAGTAGGAAAAATCCAACGCCTCCACGGTCCGATGGTCAATGTAACTGCTGCCGTGCCGCGCGCTAGTCCATTACTATCCGTCATTTTCACCTCCATTGGAAAGAATGACTTCCAGTCAGTGTCAATCCGTCAATCCGTCAATGCGTTAGGTTGTGCACCTAGCTTTACTTTCAATGTAGCCCAGAGCGACACTGTAGCGGCGCGCATTCGGTACGACGCGCTTGTTTTTCGTCCGGCGCACAGCTCCACGGACCTGCCTCTCCCTCTGGTGTTGTGTCAGATCCCGGTTTGTCGCCTCCGAGATGTAGAATGTGTATTATAGAAGAGAAACACACATTTCAGGACCACTGACTTGTATCATCACAACAGACATGTTCTATGATTTTCAGCCTCCTTTCATATTTAATAGAGGAGGGACAAACAAGAGGAAGACTGACAAGCGCCCTACAACTAGTGCTTCCACAAAGCAACTGTTGCTGTCACAGGCGTTTACAAATGCCACACAATATGCAAAGCATATTTACCCCCCAAAAGATTTTTTTTTTTTTAAATAATAAAATAATTGTTCATTAATTGTAATCAAGGTAAAAGCTTCAATTAATCGTGATACTGATTTTAAGTAATACTGCCCAGCCCTAACTGAAATATTGAGTGACTCAGCGAATCAACAGCATGTAGGCTACAATTTATTTAGTAATTATTTCCCTTGGACCCCCCTGGAGTCTACACTTGGTCAGTGTGTATCAATTTCTGTATGCTTTAATATTTGCATAAAATTACAAAATGTACTTTATTTGGTATATGTTTTACACTTGTGCAGGAAATATAAATAATTAAATATACATACAATTTGATTTGATATTTCTTCTCTTGCTATAGCCAGAAAATAAAAGTATCAAACCACCTGTAAACATGCACTAGAATACAGGAAATGGCATCTTTTAGCTTCAAAATTTTCTGGGGGAGGGCCCCAGAAGATTGTACAGCCAAAATTTGCGGTGTTGTACCAATGCAGTCCGTGTATTTTGAAAGAGACTGTCTGCAAACTGTACATTTCCTGTGAAAAGAGAAGTGTATTATGAAAACAGACAATGCATGTAACAGATAGAAGTTGATGTGGTGTCCAAGAATTTCAACAACCAACACACCCAGGGTACTTTGCATGTCATATCTCAACGTGGAAGGTCCATGACCAAACGTCGATATGTGACGAGGTCGGATTGAGAATGTGTTGATAATATCAAAGATGTTGCTTTTAAGGTCCAGTGTGTCAGATCTAAGGGGATTTGGTGCAGTGAGGATTGCAGATTGCAACCAGCTGAAACTTCTCCTGGTTAGAATTCCTTCAGTGTTAATTGTTCAGGAGGTTTTCACTGGGATCTGTATCATCCACAGTGGTCTCCTCCTCTCCAAAACAAACGGACCTGGTGATTTAAACTGATAAAAACACTGAATACAACAGTTTCATGAAAAAAAAGGTGTTTTTCAGACACTTCTGTCGCATTATGGTGACTGATGCAAAAATGTAAATGTCCCTATCTAGAGCCAGTGTTTGGTTTGTCTGTTATGTACTCCTGTAGAAACATGATGACGCAACATGGTGATCTCTGTAGGCGAGGACTTGCTTCCTGTGTAGATATAAACAGTAATGTTAATGGTAACAAAAACATTTATACTTTTATTTTCAGGTAATTAAGTATGCTTTTTTTAGTGTGGCCGGTAGCTGTGGCTAGAGCGTGTCATCCACTAATTCGAAGATAGTGAATGACAGAATGTAGTGCGTTCCCCGGCTACACTAGTCAACATGTCAAAGCAAATTTGGACAAGATTTGGAACCCCAAATAGCTCCCGGTGTCTGTTCCATCGGTGTGTGAGAGCGTGTGAATGGTTACTGAGTAGCAGGTGGCACCATGCATGGTAGCCCCAGCCACCAGTGTGTGACTGTGTGTTTGAATGGGTGAATGTGGCATGTTGTGTAAAGCGCTTTAAGTGGTTAATATATTATATTTAATTTCTGCCAATATTTCCCCCTATATCCTACAAACTGGAACTTTAAAGGAAAAATAATTCAGCCTGGCTTTATTTCTAATGGAGATTCAGTCTCCATTAGAGTGGGACACTTTCACATTTTTTGACTTTGATGGGCACAGTTCTGCCAATATCTTATGGTAGAGAATGTGAATGATCAACGGCTTAGTGTGCGTGTGTGTGTTCACCACAGAATACTTCATGCATATGTAACCGGTTGTGTCTGTCTGTGGATGTGGAGGTGTCTATGGTGCAGGAAGAATGACACGGCCACACAGGACTTGCTCTCACGGCGCTCAATAGCTTCCTTTTTACTCTGGAGCTGGTATAAAGATAACAGCAACACAGAGATGTCATCAAATGTACAACTGCCAGCATTCAGGTCTCCAGCTCAGAAGTTTTTTTTCTTTTTTTCCCCCCAAAAGACTAATATAAATTGCAAAGTCTTTTTTTTCCTATACATTTCAATACAAAACAAATAAAATGTGATCGTATAGTGGAAACATATTACCTATTCAGCGCTTGTATGAGAGCTATTTTCTTTCACATTTAAACAAAAACGTAAACATTGACAATAAAGATTTGATTCATAAACAAATAAAACATAAATCAGAAAGCTATAATAATTAGGTTTTTATACAGCAACGATATATAAAACCAGTATTAATGGAGCCCACCTGGTATAAAGATAACAGCAACACAGAGATGTCATCAAATGTGCAACTGCCCGCATTCAGGTCTGTGTAACACAATAGAAAAGTTAGTGTCTAAAATAATTACTAGAAATCATCACGGCAGGGGACGAGCTAGCTAGCTAGCTTACATTAGCTCGACATGCCACCAGAAACACTCCCTCATAAAGTTACTATTTCTGCACAGAAACGTCTGTAACTTTCCACATACATGCTAGAAGTGCTTACAGTCAAAATGCATGTCACAGATAGCTTCAACAACAACCAAAAAACATTAAACATAAAAATACGGTTTGCAACGTGGCTCCCGTGGACTCATCTCCAGTTCAGTTTTTTTCTTTGTGGAGGGATGTACGGTGCGCCGAGAGGAACACTAAACCTGCAGTTGCACTATTAACCCACCAGGTGGCTCCAAAACTATACACATACAGGCCAGCACATCGATTTTGCAGGAATTCATAATAAAGGTTATTTCTAACCCTGTTACACATATGGAGGGTCATCACATAGCTCCATAAAACTAAAATCTTTGCTTTGTTACTCAATTACACATAATCTCAGAGGCATTTGCTCTAGTGTTTAATGAGGCTTGAGAGGAGTTGGGTGCTTGGCTTATTAAATGACTGAGGCTGAATTTAACACGCAGTTCTGTTAGTTGCAGGATCTTGTATGGTCATTGTTCTGACGTATGCCAGGTAATGATTCCAGGAATTTAGTGTCAATTGTGCAACAGTTTCAGTTCTCTCTGGTGATAAGACTGATGCATTTGAGTCTTTCTCACTCCTGTTGTAGGATGCTGAAGAGGTGAACACAACACACATAAGATACAAGGGGTGATAAAATGTGACTATTGTCATGTCATCCCATCACAAAGACATTGTGAAAAGATTTGAAATTTGCAAATCAGTACTTTACATCCTATCCGGCTCCGTTAGGAATGAGGAGTAGGTGGATCATCGGTGCTCAAACTGTGAAATGTGTATTTGTGTGTATGATATAGCTAACAGCTTTTTCAATCACTGGTGATAATACCTCCACTTGGTTGATCAGTTCAGGGAGAACAAACTGAGGGACTGTGCTGCCAACTCGGATTCTGACATTGACTCAGACGATGATGAACCTGATGTTCTCCTCCGACAGGTAGGCCAATGATAGCGTGTGTGTGCGTGTGTGAAAAGTCACTAGTAATTGTTACTAGTCACCAGGTGTTAGCAGTGAATTTTAGGCTTGGGCGGTATCAAGGTATTACAGTATAGAGGGTACAGCTAACAGCTTTCTCAATCTGTATCATCACACCTTTGGGATTAATACCATCAACAGCACAAATGCTCATCTTTCCATTGTCGTGATACAGAGATGCTGTATGGAGGTGATTCAGAATTCAGGATTCAAGATTTAAGATTCAAGATTATCTTTATTGTACCACACACTGGGGAGTTTGTCTTGGGCTCTTCACCCATACTGCAGCCATAAAAATACAACATAAAACATAAACAAATCAATATTGTAGACTAAACGTAACAATAACAAAACAAACAAACAAAAAATATACATAACATCAAGCGCAAAAAATACCTGTAAAAAATACAAATCATCAAATCATTATAATCCAGTGCCTATTCTGGCTTTATCTGCCATTATGTAATAGCTTTATAGACAGAGGTATAAATTAATTTTTAAATCATTTCAATCTGCGACAAGGTGCTCTAAATCTTCTACCAGAGGGTAGCAACTCGTATGCTGTATGCAGAACAGATTCAAAAAACAGCAGTCCAGTTTTTTTCCATTTCCACTGTGAAAAGTTGTGGATGGTACCAATGGAACCATTCCTTACTGTCCCCATTTCTGGGGTAATACCACGCAGATCTGGTACTAAAAGGTGGAGCTAGAAACACTGCAGTCTGTTGATTGGTCAGTAGCAGATGGCCACTCTTGCTGTGCCCTGAGCTGTGGCTGGTTTTGAAGCTTATGTGACCACTGTTCATACCGTGGCAAGTTTTACAAACATTAGTTAACTATCATTGTAAAATGAAAGGATTTTTTGCTGCCTCTTGTAGCAGCTGTAGTCAGAGAAAAAAATTATTTAATTCACTGGGCTGACTGCCGGCAACTTTTAAGGTGGAACATTGACAACTTTGACCATTCTATTAGTTTTTATTGTCTGTCTTGGATGACATACACTTTAAGTAATGAGTGGATCTTCAAGCGTTTAAACATATATATTTATTTGGACCGGAATATGTGAACTGCATATATTCCAATCCTCACATGGAGTTAAAAAAAAAAAAAAAAAAAAAAGGGGGCTGAGCGTCGTTCTTGTGGGCTCTGGCAACATTAAACCCCTGTGCTTGTCTGAGAAGGTCTAAATTCACAAACCTGCTATTTTTAAATATCCCACTGAGAGACACTCTCACTGCAGCCTGTTCTGTTTTGTTCTGAAAATGTCGGCGTGCAGCTAAATGAGGTGCAGACCTCCCTCTGCGTCACTGGTGATGAGGAAAAACAGACAGAACTGGACGGAGTAGTGAGTGACAACAACCCCGCCCACAGTTTAGAGGACTGTTTGCAGTGGAAATGCTAAATGGATCTAGGCACTAGGTACCATGTCTGAAGGGTTACTTTTGGTTCCAGATGTACTATACTGAAAGTGTTGGTGGAAACGGGGCTATTGACAGTCTTGTTGGCTTGACTTAGAGTAACATGTTCATAAATCGTCTGCAGGGAAATGCACTATTTGACACAAATGATTTTCCATGCAATATTGGTCAAACGGAGCGGTTTGGTTTTAACTGCACAGAGAGCTGTGATACTGCACCTCATTAGACACTCTAGGACTGCTTGATGAAAAAATAAACATAAATATTTGATCAACACCATGAACTCTCAGACGACATAAAAATGCAACTGTTGTTGTAGTCTGCTACAAAGACTATCAACATGTGTGTTCCAGGTTAGTGAGTTGTCAGCAAAGACATCAAAATATTTATATGAGGGGACCTGTGCAATGGTTTGGTTGTCAGTGACCACTGGCCTGTGGTCACTGGCTGCCCTAGGGTTAAACACCATCTCCTCTGTCTTATCAACATTCAAAACAAGTTGACCTCGCATCAGTTCAAAAACTTTTGAATCTCCAAATAGAAGTCATATGGATTGCTGTTTTTGTACAGCACAAGCCACCAGAAGTCAGTGGTGGAACAGGCAGCTGAGCTGAGAATGATGGCAACTGTGAGTTACAGGAGTGGGAAAAAAAGGAAATATGCCTCTGCCCCTGTTTGGGAATATTGCCACTTATATATTTATCTTGATATGACTTCTTCTGACTACACAAACAGTTTATTAGCCACTTAATTTTATTCAACACATAATTTCTGCTTAACCCACTGATGTCTCAGTATCCTCCACCAAGCGTTATTGAGTCCTCCAGCAAGAAGGGTGCTTATTTCCTATCTATTCATTATTCTATGAGCCAAACAAGCAGGGTGGAGGGTATGCACATCCCAAAAACTTTTACAGCTGCTGGGTCAAAATAACAAACCAGTCCAAAATTCAGACAAGAGAACCGCACACTGTGTTAAAAGCTCCTAGCAATTTTCGATCTAACAGATAGCATCATCAGACATCGTCAAATTTATTATTTAAACCCAGCCAGACATGTCTAAGTATGCTTATTGCATATTAGAAACACAGCATTGTAGGCTAATGACATACATTCTACAATGACTTCTATCACCAGTAGCTCAGCCTTTACATTACATAAATATAGTCATATACCATATACCCTGGTAAAGTGTAAGGAAGAAAAAAACATGAATACTGCCTAAACCTAGTAGATGTAGTAGATGAACACACAGCTACTATAAAGGCATCTTGTAGCATTAAAATATATTCCATGCAAGAGTCTACTTTTCAATTCTGTGTGTGTATTGTATATCCCTGTTTTTCCACCTCCTATTCCTTATTTTGCTCCTTTTCTCTTCCTAATGATCCCTTCTCAGCCTTCATTCCTGTAACGTTTTGCTGTCAACTGAATGTTTCTCCAGCGTCTGGCCGCAGCCCTACTGTGCTTCATCAGTACTCAGCTACAGCCAGCAGTGTTGAGGGTTTGCCTGCATACACTGCGTATCCTGTCTCGCGACCGGCGGGCCCTAGGGCCCATGGTCACTGATAGCGCCCTTTGCACCTTTGCACACCTGGGAGGCATCAGGTCACTGCAGGAGGAGGGAAGCACTGAGGATCAGACTGTCAGAACACCCAGCCAGATCCACAGAGGAGCAGAGAGTCACTGTGAGGGTACTGCAGATGCTAATGCTACACCACGATCGGTTTCCTTCTCTGCTCCTGTGGAGGTAGATGATGCTGCCACCACTAATGGCTCAGTTCGTCATAAATGGAGAGGTGATGGAGGTCATGTGGTGCTCGCCCGTGGGAAGAAGGACACCTGGAAGGGGAACAGTGAGGAGGAACAGAAGGAGGAGGATGGGGAGGTGTGTAGGAAGGAGGCCATAAAAGTCTTGTGTAATGTCATCTACAACAGTCCCAGGGCACAGGAGAGGGCCAGCACACTCAGGTGATACTTTTGATAACTAAAATTCAACCATTATTAAAGCTTGTGACTGTTGAAACACTGGTGAAGTTACATACCAAAGCTTAGTAGTTTTTGCAGCTCTATGTCAGTAAGTGCAACAAGAGTTAAGTCCCAGCAGCAGGTTCCATTTTGGATGCAGTTCCAGGTTGGCAAACACCTGGCACTCTGATGCTTAAAGATATGCAACGCAGGATTTTCCTGAAAATGGTGTGTAAAGTCATATAGAAGTAATCCCTCTAATTCATCACTTCTGACCCACCCAGTGTTTGATGGTGTATTTATCTGCAGAGACTCTGCCCTCTGACTGGATTTTATTATTTTCTTATAAATATCTGTATATAGGATGTTTATAGACATGTACCCCCACAGATCTCAGGTGAGGCTGGGGCTTTATAAAAAGGTAGCAATGAAGTGTCAGACAGTAAGCAGTGGGCATCCAAAAGACACACTAGCCCCTTTTACACTGCCAGATTTTCTGCGAATGTTGCTGCGAGCATAAACAAAAGTAGGTAGGCGGCATTTTGCTGCACTCCCAGATTTTGTTTTTATATTGTCAATGCTGAAAGAAGACTGATTGGGCTTTCCTGCAAATTTACCCAATTCCTGTTTAAAAAGGGCTACTGACACATGTTAAGTGGGGGGGTCTGGGGTCTTTTTTTATATTTATTTTATATTTTTTCTTGTTGTTTCTTTCCCATCAGAACCCTTTAATTTAACCTGTGATCCAGCAATTTCCTGTTGGTTCAGAAATAAAATTAAATTGATGTTTTTCTAAAATTCAATCCGCCACCCCAGAAATTGTAAACAATAAAGTTTGCATATATGAGAAAACTTCAGTGATTTCATTAAATAGTTACATATTAATACTTAAAATTTTCTCTAAATAAACATTCTTAAAGAATCCCAGAGAACAGACGCCTGCAGCAGCTGCCGCTTTGCGCTCCTCCTCTCCGTCTCTGTGCTTTTGGCACAAGACGTGCAGCACCAAACCACATTTAAGATTTATCTAAATGAATAATAGGAGCTGCAGCATGGGAGATCTAAACATTATTTCAAGTTGAGTTTTGGTTGTGGAAGTGGGAAAGTAATTAAGCATCTGTCTTTGTTTGTGCCGGGCACCAGATTCAGCCAGAGAGTTGGAGGGAGACAGTGTGATTTTACGTCAGACTATGTTACTTGTTATTAAGCTTAATGGTTAGTTATTGCCTACATTAGACTGGCTGTATGAGAAGTTTTAATAGTGGTTTAATCTCCCAACAGATACAAACAGTACAAAGATTTAGGGCAAACAGTATTGTTACCTTGCTGTCCAGAAGGCAGGTCACAGGGAGACATGATGCTGCTCTGCTGGGCACTTAATTGAAGTGCATTAACTGTGGTGTCTGTGACAAGGGACATTGAGGAGGGAGGGGCAGGGGCTCTTGTGGTCTGGAAAAATTAAAACTCAAATGCGGTTGTCAGGCATCAAAACAGGCTTTTAATGGAGAATTGATGCCATGGGCCAAATTTTAAAAAATATATATATATAAAATTAGAAAAAGAAATAGTAAAAAAATGTCTCAATTCAGTTTAATTCAGTTCAATTCAATTCAATTCAATTCAATTCAGTTCAGTTCAGTTCAATTCAATTCAATTCAATTCAATTCAGTTCAATTCAATTCAATTCAATTCAATTCATCAGTTCAATTTTATTCAAAAAGCCCAATATCACAAAACACAATTTGTGTCAGGGAGCTTTACAACACACAACAACCTTTGTCCTTGGACCCTCACAGCAGATAAGGAAAAACTCCCCCAAAAAAACCTTTAGCGGGGGAAAAACATGGTAGAAACCTCAGCAACAGCAACTGAGGAGGAATCCCTCTTCAAGGACAGACAGATGTCTTACATCTTATCTAGTCAGAGTGCAAAAGGGAAGGTGCTTGGGCATCACCTGGGGTCTATCTGCACATGCCTGATGAACACCAACATTTAACTGGTAAATTACTTCCTATCAGAATTGAGAAGACCCTGTTCTTGGACACATATTGAGTACTTTGACATGGAATGGCATTTGCTAACTGGCTGTGTGATATATGGACATACAGACTTCACCTGTGTATACTGATTTAGTATGAGTAGATACTGATTATTTAACCAAATCATTTTGCAATTTTTTTTCATGCAAGTATTCTTTAAACTGGGGGTGGCAGTAACCCCGTCCCTGGGAGCTTGATTTTGGAACTGGAGAGAGGCTAGTTCAAGTTTCTGTTCAGACCAAGTATAGAGTGTGGACTGGCAGCTGTACTGGTGCCACTTTGCCTCCTGGACAGTGCTGAGGTGCCCCTGAGCAAGGCACTAAAACCCTAAACTGCTCCAGGGGCACTGTGCCCTGGCTGACCATGTGCTACTCCTTCATTACACATGCTGTGTGTATAACAGGGATATGCAAAAGGCACATTTCAACTTCCAGTTACCTTGTGGATTGGGTGGAAAGAAAATTATTAGGGTCTCGTCCACTAATCGGAAGATCAGCGGTTTGATCCCCAGCTCCTCCAGTCTGCATGTCAAAGTATCCTTGGGCAAGGTACTGAACCCCAAATTGCTCCTGATGGCTGTTCTATTGGTGTGTGAGTGTGTTAAAAAACACTGAGTAGCAGGTATGAATGTATGAATGTGTGTGAATGGGTCAATGTGACTTGTAGTGTAAAAAACACTTTGAGTGGCTGGATGACTAGAAAGGTGCTATATAAGTGCAGTCTATTTACCATATTACCATTTGCAGTCCATTTAAAATGAAATTGAATTATAAGGTGAAAAATTAGAAATTAAATTAAAATAAATTAGTCAGTTATATTTAAATAATATTAGATATTCTACAACACAAATAGGTGATATGAATGATGCTCACTAGTTGCTGACCCATCCCAGCCTCACTTTTTTTTCCCCTCCTGTTTCCATGGAAGTCTTCTGCAGGGTCTGTGGGTGAGTCTGAAGCAGAGCGTCTGTAACACGGTGCCGTCCAGTGGACAGTTCTACAAGCTGAGACTGCTCTTCTTACTGACAGCTCTGCGGCCTGAGCTCAGGCTGCAGCTACAGCAGGTAAAACACTTTATATTTATGGAAGGTCAGAGTGAATCAAATAATATTGTGTATTCTTTTGTTGTGATCCAAGAATTATCATTTATGATCCAAACCAAACAAAACTGATAATGTGATCTCAACATTTCCCAAAGTTTCTTGTGATCATTAGATGAAGAGGTACCAGATTTTGATATGGTGGTCATCAGATACATGACAGTCTCTGGCAGGTTTGTCAACAGAATATAATAATAATAGTCTACTGCAGCCGCAAAAAAATAAAAGTTTCTGTAATATCCCTGGTGGTATTGCTTGCCTCATCAGAAGTTCATTTAGAAGCTTATAATGACCAGCAAACAACAGGCAATGTTTTATTCCTATAATACCACTATAGGGCCTGAGGTTTTCCTCGTGATACTCAGAAATCAGAAATATTTGTAAAGAACAGAAGTAAGAATAACTGTATGGAATAGACTTATGTAAATAAAAAGTAATAAAATAAAATAGAAATAAAAATATGCATTATGCAATAATGGTAACACTAGTACGTAATATATTAAGAATAAAATATATATCTTCACTGTACTGAGTCTGTAAGTGTGTAGAAATATACAAAATGTGTGCATTTTGCTACATTAGACTGTATAAACTAGTGTTACATTCAGAAATATAAAATATGTGTTATGCTATGTTCACTAGAATATAAACATCAATAGAATAAAAACAAGAATAAAAATAAACAAAAGACATATGTACTGTTATGTGCCTTATGTGTTGAATAAATGTATACATGCAAGAGGTGTTGGTGAGGTTAAAGTTGTATACTGAATAATATTGCACAGCTGAATAACTGCATAGAATATTATTATTATTAAAAGTTTATTTATTTGGATAAAGGTGAGGTGAATCACCTCGTTTTTGAGGGGTTCCGACAAACAGAAATACATAATGCAAAATAATATACAAAATTAACAGCAATAACAAAACCAAGACAAAACACAAATATGAAATGACACAATACACCATAAATATGACAAACAACCAAAATGTATCGTAAAGATAGCTATACATATGCATCCATTAACCAGCCACAGTAGCAAAATGAATTACATTAGCCTAATAAAGAGAATAAAAAAAGAAAGTCGAGTGAGTGATATAAAATTATATCATCAGAAACAAAATATAATCAAAAACAAAAATTAATAATCATCTGAAACATGAGCACTTCACCTCGAGATAAGTAGACAGATTATTTTTGAAAAGGTGGAAGGAAGTTAGGGAGCGTAGGTTTGATGGTAATCTATTCCAAAAAAAAAGCTTTCTTTCCAGCAGTCTTACGAACTGTAGGAATGGAGTAATAGATAGATAGATAGATAGATAGATAGATAGGTACTTTATTAATCCCCGTAGGGAAATTGTCGTGTCCAGTGGCTAAGGCACATAAAAGAGTACAAGGCACATATAAGACACATAAAAGAGTACAAGAACGAGTAATATAAATACAAATATAAATATAAAAAGTAAAAATAGAATAGATCTGTAATGAGCGCCTCAATTTATATGTAGTGGAGTATGGAACAAATAATTGTTTTTCAATTCAATTTTTTAATTTTATTTATAAAGCCCAATATCACAAATCACAGGTTGCCTCACAGGGCTTTACAGCATATGACATCCCTCTGTCCTTAGGACCCTCACAGTGGATAAGGAAAAACTTCTCCAAAAAAAACCCTTTAACGGGGGAAAAAAACGGCAGAAACCTCAGGAAGAGCAACTGAGGAGGGATCCCTCTTCCAGGACAGACAGACATGCAATAGATGTCATATAGAACAGATCAACATGATAAATAATGAGACAGAACCAGGACCACGGCAGCAGCACAACCACACACGTCACACCATCCAGGCACCGCTGCAATATAAGTTAATCTGAGAGACAGTGGAGCACAAAGGCTCCGGAGAAGAAGCCGAGTTAGAGACATGCAGTATAGCTGAGTTAGCAAGATGCAGTAACAGGAGAGAGAGAGAGAGAGAGAGAGAGAGAGAGAGAGAGAAGGAGAGAAGGTGCCCAGTGTATTATAGGGAGTCCCCCGGCAGACTAGGCCTAAGTCAGCCTAACTAGGGGCTGGTACAAGCCGAGCCTAAGCCAGCCCTAACTATAAGCTTTATCAAAGAGGAAAGTCTTAAGTCTAGTCTTAAATGTGGAGACGGTGTCTGCCTCCCGGTCCTCAACAGGAAGATGATTCCACAGGAGAGGAGCCTGATAGCTGAAGGCTCTGGCTCCTGATCTACTTTTGGAGACTTTAGGGACCACGAGTAACCCTGCATTCTCAGAGCACAGTGTTCTGGTGGGATAATATGGCACTATGAGCTCTGTAAGATATGACGGAGCTTGACCATTTAGAGCTTTATAAGTTAACAGTAGGATTTTAAATTCATCCATCCATCTTCCATCTAGCGAAACTAAATACTGAGGATATTCAACATGTATACATTTGTAGATGAATTTAAGCCAATGCATATCTCTTCTTATCTCGAGTGATGGCCATTTGAGCAAGCTATACATGGAGCAGTGATGTGTATCGAAGGGACACCCCAGAACAAATCTGCAGAGCTTATTAAAAGCTGTAGTAAGTGGTTGCAGGTTAGATTTGGATGGGTTTTGATAAACAACATCCGCGTAATCAAGGAGTGGAAGTAGAAGTTGAGTAGCAAGCTTCTTCCTAACGTTAAAAGTAAAACAGCTTCTTGATGGATATAGAACACTGATTCCAAAATTAATTTTGTGTAGTCAATATGTGGTTTAAATGAGAGCTCAGAGTCAAACCACAGATCCAGGTATTTAAACTTTTCAACTCTATGCAGAAAGATACCACCATTACACCTAATATTTAGGTTAACAGATTTTATTTTTAACGCTATAGATTGTACCAAAGACCATTGTGTAGGATTTTGATTTATTAAACAGTAATTTATTAGATACAAGCCATTCTTCGACAGCATTAAAATCAGACTGAAGGACTGTTTGAATTTGAGGTAAATTAGAGTTGGAAGTTGGAAGTGTAAATTACGGTGTCATCTGCATAAAGCTGAATGGAAGATACAGAGCAAGTTAAGGGAAGATCATTAATATAAATAGAGAATAAGAGTGGACCCAGCGTCGAACCCTGGGGCACACCTCTTTGTTGATAGTTGAGATGTATTGCCCTGTAGGACAACACATTGCTTTCTGTTGTGTATGTATGAATTAAACCACAATAATGCACTTTTAGATAAGCCCACAGCATGAAGCTTATCGAGAAGAAGGTAATGATCCACCAGATCAAATGCCTTCTTAAGATCGATAAAGATGAACTATGTGGGAGCCAGCGGGAGCTGAGCTCCCATAAAGAGGGCATTACTATCTATCAAATCCTGAAACATCCCGAAGGACGGCGGAGGTGGATTACTGCCATAAAACATGCACAAAGCGAGCAGAAGAAAACTGAGCGGTGGGAGCCCACAGGCAACGGATTCCGCTTGTGTAGTGATCACTTCATATCAGGTATAGAATCCGACGCTCACTAACTTTAATGTTTATTTAACATGCTTTTATTGCGATTTCTAACCGTTTAATTTTCATAAAAGGCAAGTTTGACCTTTGAATTATGGCGTGGATTTTGCGGAGCTACTAAAAGGATGTTGGTCACTCAATGAGTAGCGCAAAACAAACGTGGGATAAGAAAATTACTTACATTATTTTATTACCGTTATATGTAAGGCTGCCAGATTGTATCCATTTTTACCCCTCCAGGCTCTTGTAGGCTTTCAGGGAATCTCCGGAGTAGGATGAGGGAGAGTTGATCAAGTAATTGTAGATGTCAGGATACTGCAATATTGGAAAATTGTCCGCTCTGGCTGTCTCAATACTCCTGAAAAGCACCCCGGGGGCATTGTAAGGGTCAGCTATGATTAATCGCAGTGGTGTAGTCTACGTAATACGCAGGTATACGCCGTATACCCACTAAGAAAGCTCCAGGATTTCCATATACCCACTTAAAAATGTGCAAAGATCCGTAACAATATAGTTTTGTGACAGAACTTTAACTTCAGTGATTTTGTTTCGCAAATACTGGGTAAATAACTGAAATAAAATACATTTTGCAGGGGAATGCGTCTCCTCTTTTCCCCTCCATTCATCACGTCACAGTGTTTTCATGCTGCCATATTTGTGTCCGCTCACAGCAGTCAGGTCACAGGTCACAGCGTTGTCACGTTACCAAAACAAGTAGAGTAGGAGGAAAATCAGCGAGAGACCAAAAATGTATGTTACTTGAAGGATGCCAGGAATATGTTGTGCTGCTGGCTGTGATACCAGTCGACAAAGAAACCCCGGACGGAAAGGATGTAGACTGGCGGAATAAATGGTTGGCTGCGATAAGAATCTGATTACGGTACACTCAAAAGCTTGTGGTTTGAGCTGATGTCAGTCACTAATTAACTATTATTCATACCTACTCTTGTTGTGGTGTGGGTCCTTAAATATAATACACGCTCACCGGCCACTTCATTAGGTAACACTTGCAATCCAATCCAATGGTTATGCCATAAATGCTATTTTTATGAAGCTTAACTTTATACATTTTGGGTTTTTGTTGACATTGTCAAAAAGGTGATAATTATACATTATGTTTATTATAGAGGTCATAGTGGATGGTGCTGGTATACTGGAGTGCATTATATTGTGTGGTGTTCTCATAATTTTGCCCAATCCATTAACATATATTAGATTAAAATATTATAGGGTGACCATATTTTGATTTCCAAAAAAGAGGACACTCGACCAGCCACGACATAGCCTACTTAAATGATACTCTCAGTTTACTCAAAGATGCCTTATAATTTTAATATATTTAAAATTTATATGTATGGATAGAAAATTCAGTTATATTACAAAATAATATCTCTCAAAGACAGAAATTCAGATAGGACCCAATAGGGGACACACACACACACACACTAGAGTGTGGCTACCGATCCGACGGGTCGGGCTGGGTTTGGTCAAAAATGTAGCTATAAATTGTATTCGGGCACGGGTCAGATTTGGTCAGCTTTCAGTGAAAATGTAGTGTAAAAATAAATAAAATCCTATTGTCTGTCCTGTTTATTGCTTGGGCACTGTTATTTACATGACAACACCTGAACATAACACACACAGACACACATTGGCTGTTTGTTTCTACCTCTCCCCTCTCTGGAAGCCTCGGACCCCCAGCCGCCCGCCTCCGCCTTGATTAAACGCTGAAAATAAAATAAAAGAGAGAGACAGGTTTTTCCTATTTTATCTTATTTTGTTTTATTCCTCCCTCTCCTCTCGCTAGAAGCGTCGGACCTCGCGCCTCCCGCTCCCGTCTCAATCACGGAGGTCTCCCTCTCCGCAGCTGAGCACCCACGGCGCACGCCCAGCCTGTTAAATAGCCTGTAACCACTGTGTGACACAAACTCAGTGCTTTGGTCATTAAATAATGTCGGGCTCGGTTCGGGTTCGGACAGAAATATGCTGCCTGTGCCGCACTCTGACACACACACACAAACACAAGGAAAACCGGACATTATCGTCAGTTTATAAACACCCCCTGGACGCCCCGGACGGGACGTGAAAAGTGGACATGTCCGGGCAAAAGAGGACGTTTGGTCAGCCTAAAATATTAGGAACACTTTAATATATTACACTCCAGTACACCAGCACCACCCAGTACAACCTTAATAATAAAGTTTAATTATCACCTTTCTGACAATGCCAACAAAAACTGAAAATGTAAAAAGCTTCATAAAGTAGAATGTATGACAGAGCCATTGGATTAGATTGCATGGGTGAACCTAATGAAGTGGCCGGTGGACGGACGGACGGACACACACACAGCGTGTTGCAGAGGATAGCGGACAAAATACTGTTGAGGGTACTAAATATGGGTCGCAACCAATAATGGAAATTTTTAACAAATATCATCTCTCCGTCTCATTTAAATGTGTGGTGTGTACTGCCATAGCGAAACTTAGGGGTACGGTCAAATCGGACACAAATATGGCGGCGGTCTCGTCGACATGACGTCACTGGTACCCATGAATAGGTCACTGCCAGGCCTCCCTACGGGGCTGGGAGGGAATCATCACAGTATACCCACTACAATAAACTAGACTACACCACTGATTAATTGATCAAGTTTTGTGATATATCGCTCAATTTCCGGGGCTTTAATGTGCAAAGTGAACTCTGATGACCTGAAATCAGCACTGGCGCCATCCATTTTCACTCAAGGACTGCCAACATGGTGGTGTAAACAAACCGAGTCACGTGACGTCCGGAGTTCTATACAGCTGATTAAAATCTGAATTGAGTTATTTTGCACTGTTATTTTGGAGACCCCCACAAAGCTCAGTTTATAGTTCGAACCCTGCCTGTAAGATTGCCAGTATCAGATGCTGAGAAAATGTTGTTAGTAAGCTTTTATAATGCTGTAGTTGTGGAGTGATAAGGTCTGAATGCAGATTGGAATGGTGAAAGAATATTATTAACGTTAAGGTACTGAGATAATTGATTAGATACTAGTTTTTCAAATATTTTGACAGTAGAGCAAATAATTTAAATTGGTCTGTAACTGCTAGGATCAAGGCTATCACCTCCTTAAAAGATGGGAGTAATGCGTGAGTTTTTCCAGATGGCTGGTAACTCACTGGAGGATAGGGACATGTTAAAGAGGTCAGGTAATTTGATGTACCTGGATTCGATCTCATCTAGACCAGTACCAGTATTCGAATTAAGTTTGTTTTTTAACAGACAGAACCTCGGTAGGTGTTATTTTCTTAAAGGAAAAGCTGCTCTAATGATGGGATGACATGTTAAAAGAGCAATCAGAATAGGAGGAGACAGATAGGCATAAGGTCAGAGCAGAAAAAAAAGTGCTGTCTGAACATAAAAGCAGATAGGTGAATTAAGTTCAAGTGTCAAGTTATTGACTCAGAGTGGTTGAGCAGTTGCACAGTTTGATGGCCACAGGCAGGAGTGACTTCCTGTGGTGCTCTGTGGTACATCTTGGGGGAATAAGTCTTGCACTAAATGTGCTCCTGTGTCAACAGTTAGTTTGCAATATAGTAACCTTAAAGTAGATGTCTGTCTGCTGATTATGATCACATTACAATCTTAAAGAACCCAATGATTACAAGAGGTCCTGACAGTTTACAATTATTTCTTGAACACAATAAAACAAAGCCTACACAGTATTATTGTGTAGGCACACTAATGCAATACCCAGTGGTGAAGGAAGGATTCAGATCTTTTACTTAAGTTAAAGTAGTAATACAACAGTATAGAAATACTATATTACAAGTAAAAGTCCTGTGTTCAAAATATTACTTAAGTAAAAGTACAAACATATGAGCATCAAAATATACTCGAACAAAAAGTAAAAGTAGTTATTCAGATTGGCCCTTTTCAGAATATACTTTTTTAGTATTATTAATTACAGGCAAATAATAATATACATAACACAGATGACAACATGACATGACAATTTAGTTTCACAAAACAGAGAAAACCCCCCAAAACAAAACAAACAAAAAATAGTCTTATACAGAACAAAGTGAATAAAAAGGACATATAAAACTTGATAGGACCACATCAGTAATACACATAATTAGGTTGTTAGTCCTAGTCCAAAAAAACTTATATCTATATGGCAGCTAGAGGGTCATTTTAATTCTATAAAGTTCCACTCTTCACTAGAACAAATTTTCTCCCATTTCATGTGGGATACTTTACAATGATTTGTAGCAATAATGTTATTGTCTTTATCAATGTAATCTTGTAAGGATAGAATTTTTGTAAGACTTTTTTCTCCAAGACTTTTCTCCATTTTGCGTTCAGAAGTTATTTTCACAGAATCTTTAAAATTATCTGGAATATGAATTCCCAAAACATCTATTGAGCCATTATTCCTCTTGACTGGAGTTTGGCAGCAGAAGCTGAAATCTGTATCTCTCAATGATCCTATTCTTATAAAAGTGCATTTATCAAAGTTTGATCAAAGTTTAACTTTAATCCATTTAGTTTAGAAAAGAGATTTAAATCATGTATGAGGGCATCTAGTGAAGATTTTTCTGGCTGCAGGAAAAATGTGTCATCATCTGCATATAATGTTATTTTAGTCTATCCCATTTGGTTTAAAACCTGTTACACATGAATTATTAGGGACCGAGCCCTAAGGCAGAGGACTGCTCACAGAGCAGTCCTCGCCGAAGGCTCTGCTCACAGAGTCGGTCTATTGTTTTTGCTGCGTTTATTATTATTATTCTATATTAGGGACCCAGCCCGAAGGCAGAGGACTGCTCACAGAGCAGTCCTCGCCGAAGGTGAGGACCCTATTGTTTTTGGTGCGTTTATTAGGGACCGAGCCCGAACGCAGAGGACTGCTCACAGAGCAGTCCTCGCCTATTGTTTTTGGTGCGTTTATTATTATTAGGGACCGAGCCCTAAGGCAGAGGACTGCTCACAGAGCAGTCCTCGCCAAAGGCGAGGACCCTATTGTTTTTGCTCCGTTTATTAGGGACCGAGCCTACAGACAGAGGACTGCTCACAGAGCAGTCCTCGCCAAAGGCGAGGACCCTATTGTTTTTGGTGCGTTTATTATTATTATTAGGGACCGAGCCCTAAGGCAGAGGACTGCTCACAGAGCAGTCCTCGCCAAAGGCGAGGACCCTATTGTTTTTGCTCCGTTTATTAGGGACCGAGCCTACAGGCAGAGGACTGCTCACAGAGCAGTCCTTGCCAAAGGCGAGGACCCTATTGTTTTTGGTGCGTTTATTATTATTATTAGGGACCGAGCCTACAGGCAGAGGACTGCTCACAGAACAGTCCTCGCCGAAGGCTCTGCTCACAGAGTCGGTCTATTGTTTTTGCTGCGTTTATTATTATTATTCTTTATTAGGGACCCAGCCCGAAGGCAGAGGACTGCTCACAGAGCAGTCCTCGCCGAAGGTGAGGACCCTATTGTTTTTGGTGCGTTTATTAGGGACCGAGCCCGAACGCAGAGGACTGCTCACAGAGCAGTCCTCGCCAAAGGCGAGGACCCTATTGTTTTTGCTCCGTTTATTAGGGACCGAGCCTAGAGGCAGAGGACTGATCACAGAGCAGTCCTCGCCAAAGGCGAGGACCCTCTTGTTTTTGCTGCGTGCGTTTATTAGGGACCAAGCCCAAAAGCAGTGGACTACTCACAGACCAGTCCTCGCCAAAGGCGAGGACCCCCCCTATACTTTTTGCTGCTTTTATTCTCACAGACCAGTCCTCGCCGAAGGCGAGCACACTATTGTTTTTGGTGTGTTTATTTATTATTTCTTTCTTTCTTTCTTTCTTTCTTTCTTTCTTCCGCCGCCTCTTTGAACTGGAATTTGACCCCCTAAACATGCTCAAAAACTCACCAAAATTGGCACGCACATCAGAACCGGTGAAAAATTTTAGAAAATCATGACATTAACCCCTAAAGTGCCAAAATGGGCTCTCTAGCGCCACCTAGGCACACAAAAATGGCCGCCACGGCCTGTAGGAACGTCGTAGAAACATGAAACCAAAAGTGGCGTGTTCGTCTCATGAAGGCCTAAAAATCACCCCTGACCTAAATCCAACAGGAAGTGAGCTATTTGCCCTTTCAAAGTAAGATTTTGCCTTAAAACTGCCTTTCCTAAAAAATCTTCTCATACAGCGCTTATCCAATCGGCTTCAAACTTGCACAGATGACAGATCAACTCGTTCTAATCAAAAGTTATTCGTAACTTTTCCATTACTCGCTTAGTTTGGATTTTATGGCCTCCATAAGGTGAGATGTCAGAAAAACATCCTGACGATCTTCGAAAGCTGTCCCATAGGAAATGAATGGCAGCAGGGGGAAGAAAGACACCAATCTTAGGGCTTTTTCTAGCATTTACAGCGTCTCCATACTTTGTGTTACAGACTCCATTCCAACTCTCAAATGTTGCCACAGGTCTCATCTATTCACTCATGTTTTCATCTTTTCCATATCTTTTACCGTTTTTGATCTGTGCCTCTCAAAGTACCATGAGCAAAAGTGGAGAAATTCTCAGTTTACAATGGGTGTGTATTGCACGGAATGCTGTGAGCTAGAGTGGAGAGGGCTCTAAAAATCGTCTAAAACTTTTGTCTTTAACTCGCTGCCATGGCCACATTTTTCACTGTACAGACACAATTTATACCACAAAACGTAGGAAAATTTGTCCAGCTCACAGATATGTTGACATGGAATCTCTCACACGTACACATTTTTGCTGAGTGGCTCCAAAGCGAAGGGAGCGCTGATTTTTTTCTCATTCACTCCCATGTAAACTCTGAGGAGAAATTTCTGGAAACAGCTGGGGTGCAACACATATTAAACTCGCTCCCCTGACCACATTTTTGACTCGAGAAATATAAAACGCGACACGTGCATTCACGAGACGTGGCTGTCTCTCAAAATCACTTTATTTTCTTGCTTGGACCAACGGTTTGGGTATGCGAAGCATTTGTTCGAGGAGTTAAATCCCTTTATAAACAGCCTTTGGTGATCTGCTTTCCTGACGTGTCTGTGTCTGCCACAGGTGCAGGCAAGTCATTAATCGCCATGACAACGGCTGCACACACAGACACAGCCACAGGGTTCTCTGGTCTGTGTGTCTCACAATCTTTAAAGGACAGATTACAGCAGCAGAAACTTCATTTGAAACAGAACACACACATTATTAACCCCTAAAGTGCCAAAATGGGCTCTCTAGCGCCACATAGGTGCACTAAACTGGCCACTGCAGCCCATAGGAATGTCGTATCAAGATCAAACCAAAACTGGTGTGTTTGACTTACAAATCACGCGTTGACACCCATGACCTAATTCCAACAGGAAGTGAGCTACTTGACCTTTCAAAGTAAGATTTCACCTCAAACGTGCTCTTAAAAAAACACATCTCCTCCTACACCGTTTATTGTATCGGCTTTAAAGACGCACACATGACAGCTCAACTGCTGCTAAACAGATCTTCTGTATAACTTTATCTCTCTCATCATCACATTTTTTTCATGATTGGACCAACCATTTGGGAATGGGAAGAACTTGCTCGAGGAGTTAAATCTCCACTACAACAGGTCTCTCTCTGTGTTCTGTCACTCTCTCTCTGCTCTTCTCCCAGGTGCACCTACTTCATCACCATGGCAACCGCTGTCACACACAAACTCACAGAAACATGATGTGTGTGTGTGTCTAAATCTTACATGCAGATATGACAGGGGCAGAATCTCCATTTTGACCCTTTAGGTGCCAGAGTTTATTGAGCAAAAAAAATTCCATTTTCATTTCCACATTTCAAAAGGCTGTGGCTTGAAAGTGGTGAGACATAAAGGCATACTGTAAATGAGAAAACTATTCATCATGACCCAAAGTTTGTCATGGGAGTAAATTAACTCATCTAATTTGCATTCCGTGATGTCACTAGGCGGCGGCCATATTGGATTTCATAAATCTCAGTAAAACAGCATTTTGAACAGATTCACGCAGTAGATTTCTTTTGTTTTGTGCTGTTTTTGTTGTCTCTTCCTCAAAATAAAGGAAGAGGAATCTGATGGGAATAAATTAACTCATCTAATTTGCATATCGTGGCATCACTTATCCATACCTACAGCTACAGAAAGCATTCAAACATCAAAACGTTCAGCTCTGTAAGTATTTTCTGATGTTTGTGGCAACATGTTTGATATTTCTAAATGATTCACAGTGACGACATAAGCTGGGGCCCAAAACGGGCGTGAGTGCGAGGTCCCGCCAAACGCTGCTTGCAGCTTTAATTATTATTATTCTTTCTCCCGCCGCCTCTTTGAACTGGAATTTGACCCCCTAAACATGCTCAAAAACTCACCAAAATTGGCACGCACATCAGAACCGGTGAAAAATTTAGAAAATCATGACATTAACCCCTAAAGTGCCAAAATGGGCTCTCTAGCGCCACCTAGGCACACAAAAATGGCCGCTACGGCCTGTAGGAATGTCGTAGAAACATGAAACCAAAAGTGGCGTGTTCATCTCATGAAGACCTAAAAATCACGCGCTGACACCCCTGACCTAAATCCAACAGGAAGTGAGCTATTTGCCCTTTCAAAGTAAGATTTTGCCTTAAAACTGCCTTTCCTAAAAAATCTTCTTCTCATACAGCGCTTATCCAATCGGCTTCAAACTTGCACAGATGACAGATCAACTCGTTCTAATCAAAAGTTATTCGTAACTTTTTCATTACTCGCTTAGTTTGGATTTTATGGCCTCCATAAGGTGAGATGTCAGAAAAACGTCCTGGCGATCTTCGAAAGCTGTCCCATAGGAAATGAATGGCAGCAGGGGGGAGAAAGACACCAATCTTAGGGCTTTTTCTAGCATTTACAGCGTCTCCATACTTTGTGCTACAGACTCCATTCCCACTCTCAAATGTTGCCACAGGTCTCATCTATTCACTCATGTTTTCATCTTTTTCATATCTTTTACCGTTTTTCATCTGTGCCTCTCCAAGTACCATGAGCAAAAGTGGAGAAATTCTCAGTTTACAATGGGTGTGTATTGCACGGAATGCTGTGAGCTAGAGTGGAGAGGGCTCTAAAAATCGTCTAAAACTTTTGTCTTTAACTCGCTGCCATGGCCACATTTTTCACTGTACAGACACAATTTATACCACAAAACGTAGGAAAATTTGTCCAGCTCACAGATATGTTGACATGGAATCTCTCACACGTACACATTTTTGCTGAGTGGCTCCAAAGCGAAGGGAGCGCTGATTTTTTTCTCATTCACTCCCATGTAAACTCTGAGGAGAAATTTCTGGAAACAGCTGGGGTGCAACACATATTAAACTCGCTCCCCTGACCACATTTTTGACTCGAGAAATATAAAACGCGACACGTGTGTTCACGAGACGTGGCTGTCTCTCAAAATCACTTTATTTTCTTGCTTGGACCAACGGTTTGGGTATGCGAAGCATTTGTTCGAGGAGTTAAATCCCTTTATAAACAGCCTTTGGTGATCTGCTTTCCTGACGTGTCTGTGTCTGCCACAGGTGCAGGCAAGTCATTAATCGCCATGACAACGGCTGCACACACAGACACAGCCACAGGGTTCTCTGGTCTGTGTGTCTCACAATCTTTAAAGGACAGATTACAACAGCAGAAACTTCATTTGAAACAGAACACACACATTATTAACCCCTACAGTGCCAAAATGGGCTCTCTAGCGCCACATAGGTGCACTAAACTGGCCACTGCAGCCCGTAGGAATGTCGTATCAAGATCAAACCAAAACTGGAGTGTTCGACCTACAAATAACACGCTAACACCCATGACCTAAATCCAACAGGAAGTGAGCTATTTGCCCTTTCAAAGTAAGATTTCCCCTCAAACGTGCTCTTAAAAAAAAACACATCTCCTCCTACACCGTTTATTGTGTTGGCTTTAAAGACGCACACATACCAGTTCAACTGCTGCTAAACAGATCTTCTGTATAACTTTATCTCTCTCATGATCACATTATTTTGATGATTGGACCAGCGGTTTGGGAATGGGAAGAACTTGTTCGAGGAGTTAAATCTCCACTAAAACAGGTCTCTCTGTGTTCTGTCACTCTCTCTCTCTGCTCTTCTGCCAGGTGCACTTACTTCATCACCATGGCAACCGCTGTCACACACAGACTCACAGAAACATGATGTGTGTGTGTCTAAATCTTACATGCAGACATGACAGGGGCACAATCTCCATTTTAACCCTTTAGGTGCCAGAGTTTATTCATTTCAACATTTCAAAAGGCTGTGGCTTGAAAGTGTTGAGAGATAAAGGCATACTGTAAATGAGAAAACTATTCATCATGACCCAAAGTTTGTCATGGGAGTAAATTAACTTATCTAATTTGCATATTGTGACGTCACTAGGCAGCAGCCATATTGGATTTCATACATCTCAGTAAAACAACATTTTGAACATATTTACATAGTAAATTTATTTTGTTTTGTGTTGTTTTTGTTGTCTCTTCCTCAAAATAAAGGACGAGGAATCTGATGGGAATAAATTCACTCATCTAATTTGCATATCGTGACATCACTTATCCATACCTACAGCTACAGAAAGCATTCAAACATCAAAACATTCAGCTCTGTAAGGATTTTCTGATGTTTGTGGCAACGTGTTTGATATTTCTAAATAATTCACAGTGACGACATAAGCTGGGGCCCGAAACGGGCGCGAGTGCGAGGTCCCGCCAAACGCTGCTTGCAGCTTTAATTATTCTTTATTCTTTCTCCCGCCGCCTCTTTGAACTGGAATTTGACCCCCTAAACATGCTCAAAAACTCACCAAAATTGGCACGCACATCAGAACCGGTGAAAAATTTTAGAAAATCATGACATTAACCCCTAAAGTGCCAAAATGGGCTCTCTAGCGCCACATAGGTGCACTAAACTGGCCACTGCAGCCCGTAGGAATGTCGTATCAAGATCAAACCAAAACTGGTGTGTTTGACTTACAAATCACGCGTTGACACCCATGACCTAATTCCAACAGGAAGTGAGCTACTTGACCTTTCAAAGTAAGATTTCACCTCAAACGTGCTCTTAAAAAAACACATCTCCTCCTACACCGTTTATTGTATCGGCTTTAAAGACGCACACATGACAGCTCAACTGCTGCTAAACAGATCTTCTGTATAACTTTATCTCTCTCATCATCACATTTTTTTCATGATTGGACCAACCGTTTGGGAATGGGAAGAACTTGTTCGAGGAGTTAAATCTCCACTACAACAGGTCTCTCTCTGTGTTCTGTCTGTCTCTCTCTGCTCTTCTCCCAGGTGCACCTACTTCATCACCATGGCAACTGCTGTCACACACAAACTCACAGAAACATGATGTGTGTGTGTGTGTCTAAATCTTACATGCAGATATGACAGGGGCAGAATCTCCATTTTGACCCTTTAGGTGCCAGAGTTTATTGAGCAAAAAAAATTCCATTTTCATTTCCACATTTCAAAAGGCTGTGGCTTGAAAGTGGTGAGACATAAAGGCATACTGTAAATGAGAAAACTATTCATCATGACCCAAAGTTTGTCATGGGAGTAAATTAACTCATCTAATTTGCATTCTGTGACGTCACTAGGCGGCGGCCATATTGGATTTCATAAATCTCAGTAAAACAGCATTTTGAACAGATTCACACAGTAGATTTGTTTTGTGCTGTTTTTGTTGTCTCTTCCTCAAAATAAAGGAAGAGGAATCTGATGGGAATAAATTCACTCATCTAATTTGCATATCGTGACATCACTTATCCATACCTACAGCTACAGAAAGCATTCAAACATCAAAACGTTCAGCTCTGTAAGGATTTTCTGATGTTTGTGGCAACATGTTTGATATTTCTAAATAATTCACAGTGACGACATAAGCTGGGGGCCGAAATGGGCGCGAGTGCGAGGTCCCGCCAAACGCTGCTTGCAGCTTTAATTATCTGTTGATCTTTCTGATGCACAATTCAACCTGCAGAGAGTTTTCAATAAAGGACATTACAAACTGTTATTTGTGAGACCGTGCTGTATTTGGGTCCTACCACACCCCCTGACATTGAGAATTTCACCAAGGGATCAATAAGGTTTTACTTTTATCCATAGTATACATATCATATGTAATGGTTGAGTTAATTTGTATTAATAATCTGAATCTGCAAAGTAACTAGTATCTAATGTTGTAAAATAAATGTAGTGGAGTAAAAAGTTTAATATTGGTTGCCAAAATGTAGTAGAGTAGAATTATAACCTAAAGTAGCAAAAAATTGAAATAGTCTATTCAATTCAAATCAATTTAATTCAATTTTATTTATAAAGCTCAATATCACAATTTGCCTTGGGGATCTTTTCAACATATGACACCCTCTGTCTTAGGACCCTCACAGCAGATAAGAAAAAGCTCCTCAAAGTAACTCAAAATTGTACTTAACTAAGTACAGTACTTGAGTAAATTCCACTGCTGGTACTGAGTCACATAGCCTAATAATCATTCTGTGATCAGGATAAAACATCAGAATAATTACATCATAGCCTCTACATCCCTTTGTTGAAATCAAAGTAACGTTTATTTTATCATCATACAGTATATTTTTGTAGTACTCCCTAATCTCTGAAAATGCCCCATTTTGTCAAACACTGAACAGAACATAAGTCACAAAAGGTCTCAATAAATCATACAAAAGCATACCTGCAATGTTGTGCATGACTTGTCTTTCCTGGTTGGAGTGAAAAATTTTCTTTTCTCAATCTCATGGATGGGTTGTTTACATCAGTGGATTATTTGCCTCTGTTAGGAGCGTGGAGTGTCAGTGCTGACCAAAGCCCTGGAGCAGTGCCTGGCTGTCAGGGGGGGTAAGGGATATGAGGTGCTGACTGACAGCATGACCCTTCCCATGTCCAAGGAGATGTCCCAAGATGTCATTGAGATCCTCAAGACACTCTTCAACATCACCCACATGGCCCACAGGCAGAAGCCAGATGAGGTAATTCCTTGAAAACACACAAATCAGTTTAACACCTCACAAACTCACCATCTCACTACAGTACTACTGAATTTCATAGAGAGCTTCAACTCTAAAACACCATGCCCTCAGTTGGATCAAAGAAACTAGTGAAACCCACACTGTTTTCACCCTAATGTTGGTGGTGGATTTGACAATTTAAGTGAGAAAGGGCTCTCCTCTGTTTAGCCCCTTTCAGATATGTAATGTTTAACTGTGCTAACTTCATCTATGTGTTATATTAAAGTACATCAAAGTAAAATTCAACTTTAATACAGTTGGGGTGTTATTCCTGTAGCTGGGTCACCACCCTTTATCAGTTATGATAACATTGTACTCACCAAAATACAATATTGAGCAAAGTAAGACACAAGCAGTCAGATGATGACAACATGTAATGCTGGGTTCAGACTACACAATATCAGCCTGATTGATTTTCTTTTTGTCTTCCATGACTTCTCCGTCACAGCCGTCACTTTGACCAGTAGAAACACTGAGTGATGTGCTGCCATAAACAACTGTGTGTCAACAACACCTCAGACTTTTTGATATTTCTTCTATGGATGTTACCATGACAGAGTAAAAAAGGAAAAACGATGGCATGAAATAGCAGAAGCACTTTAGTAACCTAGTGAGTGCTGCCATTAGCATCAAGCTAGCAAAGAATGTTGTTTCTTCATAATGGAGGATATACGGAATAAGATTAACAAATAGTGTCTGGGCCTTTACTTACCAAAACTGCAGTGGGTACCGGCTTCATTTGAAACAGACTACATTAGAAACTGGATTTCTCATTCCCTCTGTATTTTTCTATTTTTATTTTTAATTCATTATTTGTCCTGTTCAAGTTAATGCATTGCACCATCATTTCAAACTCAACATTTCCTATATCTGTTTAAAATTATAAGTCCCTCATAATTTCAGTTAAGATAATCCATTTTCTAAAATGCTTTAATTGTGAAACAAGAACTTCTTGTGGATGATTCAGTGACTTGCATAGTTTGCAATTGGTATTTCAAATGTCGCTCCTGTCATATGGTGGCACTTTTTATGTTACTACAAAAAACAGTTCAGCTGGGAAATGAACAGGCATAGTGACTGAAATAATTATAATAATAACAATAATAATAAGAAGAAGAAGACGAGGAAGAAGAAGAAGAATAGGAATAATAACAATAGTAATAATAACAGCAAGATTTTATGACTCCATAATGGCCTAATCTGACATACTGACTGTCAGAACAGACAAAAATGTTGTGTAGTCTGAACTCGGCATAAGGCAAAGTCTTATTATTTTACTGTCTTCTGATGATGTCGTACAATGCTGTAATCATTAACATTGGGCCGATATTAAAAAAAAAATAAAAAATCAAAAACTGGTTTGATATTATGCCAAACACTGGACAGGACAGGTAGACCGAATTTTACTAGGTGTCACACTTGACTTAGCAGCCCGCCTGAGTGAGAACAGAATGTTTCCATGTCCTAACTGTTTTGCCTTTCATATTATCAGAGCTCTTTGTCCATGTTGAATCCATTAAATATTGGCTTCTGTTACATCGCTTAAACAAACCACATAGCTATAGGCTGTGTACTCCAGATCAGACTTGAGATGTCACCACTGAAAAGATGGGTGAGTAGTCTACTTCCTACTTTCCTATGTTTATAATGTTCAGTTCAATTCAATTCAATTCAGTTCAATTCAATTTTATTTATAAAGCCCAATATCACAAATCACAATTTGCCTCACAGGGCTTTACAGCATATGACATCCCTCTGTCCTTAGGACAATCGCAGCAGATAAGGAAAAACTTCCCCCCAAAAAAACCCTTTAACGGGGAAAAAAAACGGTAGAAACCTCAGGAAGAGCAACTGAGGAGGGATCCCTCTTCCAAGACGGACAGATGTGCAATAGATGTCGTACAGAACAGATCAACATAATTAATTAACTAACAGTAATCCGTATGACACAACAAGACAGAAAGACAGACAGAAAGAGAGACAGCGACAGACACAGAGAGAGATGCAGGACAGACGGTAATGACAGTAGCTTACAACAACATTAATGAATGTAATAATATTATAGTTATAATTCTGGGTATTGTGGTACAATATGTTGAAGGTATATATTAATATCTGATAGTATACATATGTGACAATAATCATATGTGTATAATAACAGTAGAAGTATGACTAATGATAACAGCAGCAACAGGAGGCATCTGGCAGGACCACGGCAGCAGCACACCCACACACGTCACACTATCCAGGCACTGCTGCGATATGAGTTAACCTGCGAGACAGTGGAGCACAAAGACTCTGGAGAAGAAGCCGAGTTAGTGACATGCAGTACGGCCGAGTTAGTAAGATGCAGTAACAGGAGAGAGAGAGAGAGAGAGAGAGAGAGGGAGAGAGAGGGAGAGAGAGAAGGAGAGAAAGTGCCTGGTGTATTAAAGGAGGTCCCCCGGCAGACTAGGCCTAAAGGCCAATTTCCACCAGATGCGTGTTGGTTGCGTCTCTGCTCCGGCACGGCAGCGGAGCTGATAGGATTCAATTCTAGTCAATGTGTGTGTTTCCACCGGCTGCGGCTGTGCTGCGTTCCGGCTCCATCACAGCTCCGGCAGTCCGGAGCCCTCCGCAACAGATACGCAGGACTTCTATTTTTGCCGGACGCCGGAGCACAACACAGCAATTCAGCACAGAGCAGATCATGCGGGGCAGGAAGTCGTGCACAGAAACACAATAAAACATCCGGTTAATTTTCAAAACAAAATACACAGTGTTCACGGTGGATCATATTTCCCTGCACTACACCTTAAAAACTATATAATGGGCAGAGGCAGGCCTGAAGTCAACAGGTCAGAGGTTTTCAGACGTCATTTCACCCCGTGAACACCATGGACGAGGAGATATTAATCATGGCAGTGCACTGAGATGTCTTCCGGCGGAGCTGCACCACTCCGTACAGCAAACGCAGCCGGTGGGTATTGACGGACGGCGGAGCACGCAGTGGATAACCAGCGCTGCTGTTCCGCAACGGACACGCATCCAGTGGAAATCCGGCGTAAGTCAGCCTAACTAGGGGCTGGTACAAGGCAAGCCTGAGCCGGCCCTAACTATAAGCTTTATCAAAGAGGAAAGTCTTAAGTCTAGTCTTAAATGTGGAGACGGTGTCTGCCTCCCGGACCGCAACAGGAAGATGATTCCACAGGACAGGAGCCTGATAGCTGAAGGCTCTGGCTCCTGATCTACTTTTGGAGACTTTAGGGACCACGAGTAACCCTGCATTCTCAGAATGCAGTGTTCTGGTGGGATAATATGGCACTATGAGCTCTCTAAGATATCCAGCTCACCAGTGACGGAGCCTGACCATTTAGAGCTTTATAAGTTAACAGTAGGATTTTAAATTCAATTCTGGATTTTACAGGGAGCCAGTGCAGAGAAGCTAAAACAGGAGAAATATGATCTCGTTTCTTAGTTCCTGTTAGTACACGTGCCGCTGCATTCTGAATTAGCTGGAGAGTTTTTAAAGACTTACTAGAGCTACCTGATAATAGTGAGTGACAGTAATCCAGCCTAGAGGTAACAAAAGCGTGGACCAATTTTTCTGCATCTATTTGGGTCAGGATAGGCCTAATTTTCGCAACATTACGCAGATGAAAAAATGCAGTCTGTGAGGTTTGTTTTAAATGAGAATTAAAAGACAAATCTTGATCAAATATTACACCGAGGTTTCTTATGGTAGTGCTAGAGGCCAGAGCAATGCCATCTAGAGAAACTATGTCATCAGATGACAATGTAACAATGTAATGTTACTTTAAACAGAAAACAAACGTTTCATGTTGTGATATTTACTGGAAATGACATATGTATGTATGCAATAGGCTACAGCCAACAGCAAGTAGTTAAGCTTGTTATTAGCTATGGACAATTAGTCTTCCAGAAACACTCAGCTCCATCTCCCTCCAGTCAGCCACTTTATTTAGGTTTTTGGAATGAAACAAGAAGTAATCATGTCGATAATTCCCCAGTTTAACTGAATCAGCTGTTCCTTTTGAGGGGCCGTACAAGACATATTTCATTCTCACCCTCTCACACACATAAATTCTCCTTACACATACATATATTTTCACTCTCATATTTATACATTTTCACTCTCATATTTATATATTTGAACACACACATTAATACATTTTTCTCTCATATTCATATATTTTATGCACACATTCATACACTTTGCTCTCATGCACATGCAATCATGTATACATTTAATACTATAAGTAATATATGTATGTAAAAGGAAAATGTATGTATGTTGAAAGAAAATATATGTATGTAAGAGAAGAATGTATGCATGTGTGAGTGAGAGTATAGTGGAAACGGAAGGAGTATAATGGAAACGGAAGGCAGTCCATTTATCGTCTACATACTCCATGCATAAATGCGAACAGCGTCTCTCTTTATGGGGAAACATGCTTATTGTTTCTGCTGCGGGGTGGGGGTGCTGCAGGTATTTAATAACCTCAGGCAGATATCTTCTAACGTTAGTGTCTTTTGTATATTTTGTTATGATCCTTCCACTGTAGCTCTGCAGGGAAACACTGTACAGGGGAATAAAAAGTGGGAAGCAGTAACTTCATTGATTATTTAAATCTCCAGATACACCAAGTATATGCGCATTTACGCACGAGGCACAGCAACGTTACTTCATTGATTATCTATCTATTTTTTTAGATTCAATTTTATTTATATAGTGCCAAATCACAACAAAACATAGAGCAGGTCTAGATAATACTATCTACCTAGGCCATAAGCATAGCCGATGCCAATGTTTTGAGATGCAGTAGGGGCAGATAATATAGATATAACAATAAAGGCGAAAAACAAGTAGGTTTCTGGTTTTGGTTTAATTTCTGTATCAATTAGCCATTTGAAGACGAAAATGGGAAAAGCACGTGGATTTCCGTTTTTTCTCATTCACACGAAAATCGGAAAATTAAAATGATGCATTGTATATTTGTATATTTGTTTATCCTGTTATAAAACAAGTTAAACAAAGCTGTGGACGGAGGGTACACCAATAGTAGCGAAACATTCATAGTTCGCATCTAAGTTTAACATAATGTTGAAAGTTGAAAAAATATATATATGAACAAGTTATGGCATGAGATGTATAATGCTTCATAAACAATGGTAACTTAGATGGTGATCTCCTTCCTTTCTCGGTCATGTTGATCTTTTTCTTTCCTAATCATTTGAGTTTGTGAATGGTGCGTAAATATTGCCGCCGCAATGACTTGTGGGATGGAATTATCTCCTTTCCTATCGCTTAGGAAGATCCGATGTATCCTGTGCTAAAGGAGATCTGAAAGGAAGCATTGAACCTCCTTTCCTTAGTGTTTAGAGAATTCAAACAGCTCTTATCATGGCGGCCACTAAAATACTTCCGGGTCATTTCACTCAGCTAGGAACCTTCCTAAGCAAAAAAGACTTTCCAACCGCAGCCTATGTTTATGCATCCATCCATCCATCCATCCATTTTCAACTGTTTATCCGAGGCCAGGTTGCAAGGGCAGCGAGCTGAGCAAAGTACACCAGACACCCCTCTTCCCAGCAATGCTTTCTAGTTCCTCCTGGGGGACCCTGAGGCATTCCCAGGCCAAACGAGATATATAATCCCTCTAGCATGTTCTGGGTCTGCCTTCCACTGGCTGGACATGCCCGTAACACCTCGCCCCAGAAGGCATCTAGATCAGATGCCTGAGCCACCTCAACTGGCCCCTTTCTACACAAAGTCCCTTTGGCCTCTTTATACCTGTCTGCTTCTTGAGGAGTTTCCTGGGTCAATCAAACCCAAAAGGACTCCTGCTTCAGCTTGACAGCTCTGAGGCTGCTACCATGACAGGCTTTAACAACTTTAGGCCCACACAATGATCATATTTCATGTCCCCAGCTTCCCCTGGGATGCAAGAAAAAGTCTTCTGGAGGTTTGAATCGAAGTCCTTGTGGATAGGTGCCAGAACCAGACATCTACAGCTCTTTACTTGAGTACCCAAAACATATTGTTGCATATGTAATGAAACTACAAAGTTAAACACTTACCTTTGGCCTATAGAGTTTTTGTACTAGCTACACTGGAAACACCTTTTGCTTGAACATGACATTTGTTATGGGCAATCTATACTGTAACTAGCACAAAAGTCCAATGGCTAAATATTACTTGGGTTCAGATCAGTCACACTGTTCCTCCCAATCACTGCCCTCCAGGTTTCTCCTTCACTGCCCACTCAGTTGCATAGAGGCAACCCTCTCGTCCACTGGAGTATCCCCACCCAAGCACCTTTCACTCTGGGTGAAAAATCGAGCCCTTATCCAGGTATTTGGTTCTGGAAACAGTGCTTTAGATAGAGGAGAGCCTTACTGGACCTAACTGATACCACTCCTCTTTTGGCACCTGGCTTCCCCTCTAAGCCCTGTTTTTACCCTCTGCCAGAATGGCAATGCACCCAACCCATAAGGTGATCACTCCACATTTCCTTCTTTCTAAGCCCAACCAGACCCTATGAGGTTTATGCCAGACCAACAGCCACCAAAAGTTCCAAAAAACCCCTGCTTCCTACATATCCCATAATGTAACTCAACAGTGTCTTTGATTGGACCTTCCGTTTTTGGTAAATGCTTGCCAGAAAGTCTTTCAAACACCACCAGCACATTCTGACTAAAACCTCATCATATATTGACGTTAGGTCATCCACTTTCCATGCTGAGATATAACGTGTGGTTGGTGATCTGCTTGTTACATGCATTGTCTGTTTTCAAAATACACTTCTGTTTTCACAGAAAATGTACAATTTGCATATAGTCTCTTTCAAAATAAATGCACTACGTCAGTACAACACCGCAAAGTGAGTGAGTGAGTTTAGGCAACAAAAGCATGTGGTTAGGTTTTGGGAAAGAAAACAGGGTCTGGCTTTACAATCCTACGGGAAACAAACGCTGGCATCCCAGGTGAAAGTTGGTGGTTGTTGGACCCATCCACACCCCTCCCACCGAACCTAATTAACCTTAACTCAGACTTAATTTTTGTTGTTATCCCACTGCATTTCACCCTGACGCGGCTGGGCACGGTTAAATAATAACAGTGAATGGCCGCATATCATGCCGACGTGAAAGGGCAGCATTTTTTTCGTCTGTGTCTGACTCAAGTCCGACCAAGCACCAGTTTTCGAGAACTTCAGAGTGAAACTGGGTTGGCACCACACCCAAAGCTTTAAAATAATCTTTTTCAGACTTTCTTAGACTTAGTGTTAAGTTAACTGACCTTTATGTGGATAATGGCCTTTCAAGTGTCCCTTTAAAAAGAGTAGGGCATGTTTTTTTTCAGGAGGATGCTGCTCTATATCGTCACCTAGCAGCTGTGCTGCGCCACTGCTTGTTGCTGTCATGTGATGGAGAAGACACGTTGGAGGAACTCCAAGGGTCAGACCACTGTTTTGCGCCTTTAAACATAATAGGAATGGACATTTTATTAAACTTCCACATTCAAGTACTCGCAAAAAAAAAAAAAGAAAAAGAAAAATCTAGTCTAAGAATAGTAAATATAAATGTAAATTGGCCAACAACAGAAAAAAAGTGCAATTTGAAATTAATTTACTGAACAACCATGTTTCAGTGAGCCTATTAACCATAAATTCAAGGTTAACATGAAAAAAAAACAGCAAACTTTCTGTTGCTGCTGTAATGGTTATACAGGTTAGATACAGCACCGGAGGACAGTCTCCGAATCGCTCTCTTCCTGGTCAGTTCAACATCTGCCTGATTAACAGCAGCAGCTGCTAACATCCAATACTGAGCTGTTTAATGGTCCCGACAAAGTCAAAGGGACACTAAGTACACTGGTCAAAAGAATTAAGGAAACACTTAATCCACAGATCAGATCTTGATGAACAAATTATTCAAGTTGAAAATCTTTACTGATGTACATTGTATGATTTGTTGAGAATGAAATGACATAACAACAGTCAGTGGAAACCAAAATCATCAACCCACTGAGGGCAGGATTCAAAATTACACTGAAAAAGTGAAAGTAAAAACCAGTAAAGTAAAAACAAGTAAAAACTTGTCTATAAATCCAAGTAAAAACTTGAAATCACAGGCTGATCCAACTTGTGTGAATTTTATCACAGCAACTCATAATGTGAGTCAGTAGTGTGTATGGCCCCTGCGTGCCTGTATGCACTCCTGACAACGTCTGGGCATGCTCCTGATGAGTCAGATGGTGTCTCATTCCAGACCTAGATCAGGGCATCAGTGAGCTCCACTCTCTGTCGGTACTTGGCGGTGTCAGAGGCACCAATACATAACATCCCATAGGTGCTCATTTAGATCAGGGGAACGAGAGGGCCAGTCAGTGGCATCAGTGCCTTGATCATCCAGGAAATGTATACACACACTCTGGCCACATGAGGCCAGGCATTGTCCTGCACCAGGAGGAACCCAGGTCCCACTACACCAACGTATGGTCTGACAATCGCTCTGAGGATTTCATCCCGGTACCTAACAGCAGTCAGGGTACTGTTGGCTATGACATGGAGGTCTGTGTGACTCTCCAAGGATATGCCTCCCCAGACCATCACTGACCCACCGCTAAACGGGTCATGCTGGATGATGTCAAAGGCAGCAGAACCTTTACCACAGTGTCTCCAGACTCTTTCATGCCTGTCACATGTGCTCAGTCTGAACCTGCTCTCATCTATGAAGAGAACTGGGCGCCAGTGGCAGACATACCAATTCTGGTGTTATATGGTGAATGCCAATCAAGCTGTGAGTGCAGGTCTCACTAGAGGACATTGGGCCCTCATGCCACCCTCGTGGAGTCTGTTTGTGACAGTTTGGTCAGAAGCATGCACACCAGTAGCCTGCTCGAGGTCATTTTGTCAGGATCTGGCAGTGCTCCTCCTGTTCCTTCTCGCACAAAGTAGCAGATACCTGTCCTGCTGCTGTTTTTGCCTCTTCGTCACACCTTTTGTCACTTTCATTTGCACCAAAGCAGCTGAAACTGATTCACAATCACTTGTCCTTCCTAAATGAACAGACTGATATCCCTGAAGTTTAACTGACTTGGTGTTATGCTGTGACCATTCAGTGTTCCCTTATTTTTTTAGAGCAGTGTACTTACATTGGCTTACTCATTCCAATCCCTAAAACATAACTATATTTATTTGACAAATTCTAAAGTCGATGATGTCATCTATATCCATCTGATGTAAGATGTGGAACTACAAAATAGATAAGGGGAGTCTAGGTTGATCACCTAAGAAGTATATAATCAGATAATGTTTTTTAAGGTAATGTTTAAAAGGTTATGACTTCACTCCACAGACATACAGTAAACATCCTGTCAGCACTGCCGCTGACGTGTCTGGACGTCCTGCTGTCTGTTCGCGTGGACCAGGCATCCCACAAGTGGGAGGGAGTCAACATGGACTGTGTCCATACATTGCTGCTGTTTATGGAAAGACGCCTTAACAGGGCAAGTGTGTGTTGAAGTAAATACTGTGTAATTCTGGTATATGAAATGGCATGCACCTAGGGTGCTTTCAGATGGAGAGTTTGCTTGCTTTGGTCTGAATCAGGGACAAATTTTGTTACAAAGTTACATAATTGCCTAAAGTTGGTTTGTGTTCTCATGGCAGCATTTACAAGCAGACCAGATGAAATGCCTTGCATGAGAAAGCTGCTCAAGATCAATCAAGATCAGAATTTTCCTTATGGGAAAAATCCAGGAAGTAAACTAAATGTTGAAGAAGAGTACACTTGCAAGATAAATGCTACACTTTCTAATATCACAATGGAGGAACAACTATATGGGTTGACTTTAGCGCTGGTCATCGTGTACTATATTGCTTGCATTGTTCACTTTAGGCAACCTATACAGTTTGAAAACAAGGCAAGGCTCCAACTAGAAAACAATGAATTTGAGTTCGATTGAACCAAACCAAACAGGGTAGGTGTGAAAGCACCCGTAGCGAATATTTTCACCAAAATAGCTTACTGTACACCACTCTTAACTAAAATAATTACAACATTATTGATCCCCCCCAAGACTAAGGCCAGTCCAGGACCTTTGCCTCCATGATGGCCATTTCAAGAACTGCACTTAAATGCTTCCAAGCCTACTGTATTCTATTGAGATGGTGGTAACTGTGGTGTGTAAAGTCGTATAGCTCTGAGTATCCAGCAGCCGCTACCACTAGTTTCTCCTCCATTGTTTACCAACTGTAAACTTGCTGTCGTGACCACCAAAGAAGGCTCACCTCTCATCTAATTGCACAATGGGAAAAAGCGGAGATGACATGGGACGCTTTTCCGCTCTGGGTTGAGGTTTTTTCAACTCAAGGAGTTCAGAGCGCCAGGTGCCTATAGTGCTGGAACAGCAAGCAAAAAGCTTCATTCTCATTAAAAGCAATTACAAAAAGCTGCCTCCAGCTGCTAAAATGCTTTCTGTGTGATCAGGGCTCAAGACTTAAGAAAATAACCTAATCTGACATAAATGCAGATTTGTAGTGTTGCTGTACATACAGACTCCTGTCACTTTTCACAGCATATGAAACAAATGGTAACAACACATTTAAAAAGAAAGGCCTCCATGAGAACATACAATAATGTTACACAATCCCCACCAATAAAAAGGCAACTATAAAATTTTGTTAAATTTGGATCTCTGTATTCTCTAGAATTTCCCAATATAATCTCCCCCCTTCTCCTGGGAAAACAAAAAAAGTTTGGGAACCTGGGATATTCATCCTCTCTGTGCTAATTTCTTAGAGTGTGCCTGTGTAATCATGTGTTGAGACTATCATATGGGTGGAAACCAGGATGCTTTTTCTAAACTGTTAATAATTTTAATATCACAAATGTTACAGCTAAATATTGAACCTTAAAATTCAGTTATTATGGTAACAGAAAACTGATTGAACTTATCAGTGTGCAGCTGCGTTGTAGATGACCTGGATGGTAAAGTTGTATTAGAATAAATGTCAATGAAGTGAAAGGCAAAATCTGTAAATGTGAAATAAAGCATGCAAGTGGTTTGGTTTAAGTATAGGCTTATTAAGAAGAGAAAAATATCTACATTTTTAGTAAATTATAAGCAGCTCTGTTTTTGAAATAATAAGGTAATGTGTTAAGGTCTGGGTTAGTTTGGACAGAAAAGTAGCAGGAGACTGAACAGAAGTTTTACAGTGTTTAATGACACTAGGTCAAAAAAAGCAAAAACACAAGCAAAAACAAAAGGGGGCCAGGGGGTGATGGTGGAGGCTGGCTGGCCGCAGAAGAGGAAAAAACACTGGACGCAGTCTGGCACAGTGAGGCACCCAACACTGGAAAAGACACGAGAAAAAAAGAATGATTAGCACAGCGTTGCGTGAGCTGAGCTAACAAAAAACACAGTTACAACACTAGGACAAGAAATCCTGAGAAACTGGAGGAACTTGAATAGCACTACCAAACAAGACGGAATTATCTGGCAGAGTAGTGGAGTCTGAGCTAGTCTTTTTATGGAGAGTTTGATGAGTGGATTGAAGACAGGTGTGCCCTATCTGCAGCCCAGGACCAAGTAGCCAGCCACGCCTCCAGCCACACACACCCTGCAGAGAAACACGAAAGGGAGGAGGAAGAACAGAAGGCACAGAAAACCAAACCAAACACCCCCCCCCCCCCCCCCCACAAATATAAGAATACACAAACCCCAGACCATAACAGTGACTGAGGAATAAGGGAGCCTGGAAACCATTCACCACCATGAAAGGTGACATACCTGTGGTGTAGCTAACCAGGGAGTTGTGGGCATACTCAAACCAAGGCAGGTGGGTAGAGCAGGAGGCAGGGAGTCGGGACGCCACACACCGCAGAGAGGCCTCCAGATCCTGATTTGCCCACTCTATGATAACCGGAGGAGAGGTTGACCGAGGTCCCCAGGGCCTGACAGAACGTTTTCCACACCTGGGAGGCGAACTGGGGACCTCTGTCAGAAACAGCATCCTAGGGAATCCCAGGTGTGCCTCATCTGTAGCCCAGGACCAAGTAGCCAGCCATAGCTCCAGCCACACACACACACACCCTGCAGAGAAACACAAAGGGAGGAAGAAGAACAGAAGGCACAGAAAACCAAACACAAAACCCCCCACAAATATAAGAATACACAAACCCAAGACCATATTTGTAATGCTTTCAAAACCAAAGGAAAACTTTTCACTCTTACCATTAATTTTAATATATATAATACATAATATTGAGCTATTTTATTATTAAGCATTCCTCAACTGGTTACACACTGAAGGAATCATCCTGTAGATGTAAACATTCATATTTACTGCTGTTTATGTAGCAACATCCACTGGGTAATATTTCCATGAGGCACATGAGCCAAAGAAATACCTATACCTATATCTACCATGCTGACATGTGATTTTATCTTAAACTCTAAGGATGCTTCTCTATGCCCACTTTATTGAGAACATGAGTTCATATCAGTGTTTCATGCATATAATTTGTGTGCATCCACCCATAAATATGCTCCCAAACAAAAAGACATGTCCAGTTTTTAATTTTTTATACTCAAACAGACATGGCTATGTAATGACTTGGTCTCTTTCCATTTCAGGACCATTTCATACTGTCATATTTGAAACTGCCTGACTTTAATGTGCTGTTATACAGGGTCAGAGGCTGAAGGAGAAACTAACACCTGTACTGAATCTGCTGACTGAGAGCTCTCGGGTACACAGGGAGACGCGTCACTACTTACGGCAAAAGGTAGTGTCTTTTTAATTTCATTTTGTGAAAGTGGAGCAAATACACTCACTTGGACTCAAAGATGAACTAATCACATTTTGGTGTGCAAGGGTCAAAGACCAAGGTTTGTGACCTTGCATCCATCTCATTTATGTGAACACAATTACTCAAGAAATGCTTGAGGGAATTTCTTCAAATTTTACACAAATATTCACTTGGACTACGTGCTGAACTGATTAGTTTTTGGTGGTCAAAGGTCAAGGTCAGTGTGACCTTGACCATTGACATTTGTGAAGGTTTTTGGCCATAATTGAAGAATCCACACACTAATTATGACAAAATTTCACTCAAAAAGTGATTACATTTTATATCCAAAAGGTCAAAGGTCACCATCACTGTGACATCATAATGTTCTGCAAAAACACTTTTCTGGTCATTATTCAGTGTCATAACTCAGGTATAGAGGGTGAAATATTTGGTCAGATACTTAATTGGTGACACTCATCTTAGGTGTCCACCTTGAAACTGTGCTGATTGTATAGATCTTCTGTGCTGTTGGGGGGGGGGGGGATATGTGTGAAGCATCCATGTTTTCACAGACATGGATGTAAACTGTGAGAGAAATTTGACTGGTGTGTGGAGGCATACAGCAGGGCAGTAATTCTAGTTTGGGCTTGTGGTACAAGCAAGCTAATATAGTTCAGTCAAAGAGGGGGACAGGTTGTTGTGCTTTACTTAATGCTTTATGCATGACAGCTGGGGAGTGTGGTCATCATTACATATAAAGTTCCATAGAAATGAATAAAGCCGAGAGTCTCTCTAATGTCTAGTTAGCATCTAGTGTTAGCGTCTAGTTAGCATTGGAGACAATACACGTCACTTCTCATCTGACCCCAACTTTTGGCCCAGATCTTACCTCCACTGAGGGACGTTGCCATCCGACCTGAGCAGGACACTACACTGAGAGGCCAGCTGGTCCGCCTAATGACCCACGTTGACACAGATGTGAAGCACTGTGCTGCTGAGCTGCTCTTTGTGCTCTGCAAAGAGAATGGTAGAGTCACAGTTCACCATTGAATCGTTTACTCCCATGGCTGTTGTGAAATTATTTTTTCTTAAAACACCTGTTTTGGCAAATAAAAGCTCAGTTTAGAGACATTGACCTCTTGCTGTCAGAGTCCTACAGAGGCTGCTGGGGGAAGCTCTAGGTAGGCTGTAATTCATGCCTACCATTCTTCATGTCGTTTCCTGTTAAATGGAGGCAGCAGAGGTGGTTGATAACAACTGATAATGCTAAGTGTTTAAGAGGATTCTCTGCAAACATGAACACATATGAATCAACAAAGACAAGCATTTGAACTAATAACTATGACTGCTCTAGAATTTTGTTAGATAGTACTGCTCCAATTTTAAAGATTGTTTTAATCATAAAATCTAAAAAAAACACTCAACAACAATGCTGCTCTGTACTAATCTATTTACTGGAGCTGGCATGCTGGAAAGTAAGAGTGTACTCTATCCAAACATTCATAGTTTTTCATTGCCTACAGACCATTACCAGCAAGTGCATATTTCAGGCCTTTATTAGAGGATTATGCTGCCCTACAAAGACTAAGCGCAATAAGTTTTGATTAAAACTGAGTAATGAGTGAAATTAAACCTATGGATATCTGTTCTATCTTGTGACAAATTTCCAAATCTGATCTTGTCCTGTTCTTGAGAAAATAGGATGTAAAAATTGTTGTTGACTGAGTTGTTTGACCAAGAATTAGTGAAGAAAATGTGGCGGCTCGACACATCTGTGACAAGACAGAGGAGGAGGACGTGGACCACACACAGACAAAGAGAGAGACAGTGTGGAGACAGAGATGGAGGACAGCTCACTCCCTTCATGCAGCTGCAGTGCGAAATGCAGGACAAGGGGAGAGAGAGTGGTGACAGATAAATAACTTCTGTGGAGAGCAATATTTTGCTATGCATAGAACAAAAAAAAAAAAAGACTTGGTGTGCAAGGTTTCTGTGCGTTACACTTTTTTCAAGAGATGGATGAAAAAATACATCTGAAAAAAAATTGGCCTCAGTGTGCAAAGGCCTTTAGTATAGTTACTGTGGTTAGCCTTTATAGGGCAGTATGGTGGAGGCTCTTATGACCACTGGTCAAAGTACCATTTGTAAGTGAAATCAATTTGCTACAATTAATTACTGTTAAACCCATGAAAAAGCTTTTTGAACTTTGCATCAAAAGATCAGCTGAACAACTCCACACAATTTCAGTGTCAAAAAAGTAAGATTTGCATCCTATGTCCCTTCACAGTTAGCCGCTTTGTCAAATATACGGGTTATGGCAACGCTGCCGGGCTGCTGGCAGCTCGGGGACTGCTGAATGGAAGAAGGAATTCAGGTGACAGCCAGTATGCTTCCCAGTACTCCAGTGACTCAGACTCAGACACAGAGGAGTACCGGGAGGCCAAAGCCAGGATTAACCTGGTGACTGGCCGGGTGGAGGCGGAGCAGCCTGACCCAATGGAGGGCATGACGGAGGAAGAGAAGGAGGAGGAGGCCTGCCGCCTCATCGGCATGATCAACAGACTGTCACGGTGAGTGTGCCCACAATGTAGGACAAATATTCTTTGGAGGATCAGAGAGAAACCAATGAAATGTTCTTTAACCCAGAGACCAGATCATTCAGCCAATGGGTGTGACAGCAGAGGGCAGACTGGCTCCACTCTGGGGCCAGATGAGGGACTGCACACTGGAGGAAGAAGAAGAAGATCCAGAGGAGAATTTGGATCTGATGCCGCAGGGGAGGAAAGACAAGCAGATGGAATAAAATGACGTGAACTAAA